>NC_138066.1:1906369-2109400 GCF_964194185.1 Rhinolophus hipposideros | reverse complement strand
TTGTGGTTACCATGAGGTTTATATAAAATGTCTCATAGATAAAATAGTCCTTTTTCTTCTGATAGTGTATTCTCTTCCTTTGCCTATACACGTTCTGTCCTTTTCCTCTTTCCCTTTTATGTTTTTGTTGTCACAAATCATCTCTTTTTATGTTGTGTGTTCATTACCAAACTGAATTTGCTATAGTTATTTGCAATGCTTTTTCCCCCTTTAAGCTTTATGCTATAATTGCTTACACCCTGTTCTGTAATAGAGTTGCAATTTTCTGGTTCTGTCTGTCTGTTTATAACCTTATTCAAAATTTTCTGTAATTTTGCCTTTTTATTTCTGGTAAAAACAAAAAACAAAAAAACTAAAAACTAAAAAAAGACTTATTTATACATTTTGTGTAAAGCAGATTTTGTTCTGGTGAACTCATTTTTTATTTGTCTGGTAAGGCTGTTATTGTTCCTTCATAACTGAAGTATAACTTTGCTGAATAGATTATTCTTGGTTGGCAATTTTTATCTTTCAATATTTTGAATATGTCATTCCACTCTCTCCTGGTCTGTAGAGTTTCGGCTGAGAAATCTGATGATAACCTGATTGGGTTCCTTTGTATGTTACTGTCTCCCCCCACCCCTTGGCTGCCTTTAGAATTCTTTCTTTATCATTAACTTTTGACTGTGTTAATATAATGTGTCTTAGAGAAAGTCTTTTTGTGTTGAGATAATTAGGTGTTCTAATATTAGCTTCTTATACTTGTATGTTCAGCTCCTTCCCCAGTTTTAGGAGTTCTTATCCATTATTTCTTTAAGTAGGCTGTTTGTTCCCTTCTCCCTTTTTTCTCCTTCTAGAAGACCCATTATCTATTTATTGCCTTTTCTATTACAGCTTGTTCTCACAGAGTCTTTTATTTTTAAAAAATTCTAGTTCTCTCTTCTTTTCCACCTGAGTCATCTCTATATTTCTATCTTCAAGCTTACTAACTAACTCTCTCTTCCATATAATCTGCTCTATGTCTATTGCTTTCTAATGCATTTTTAAATCTCATTATTGAGTTCATCAGCTCCAGAATTTCTGTTTGGTCCTTTTTTAGAGTTTAAATCTTTTTGGTAAAGTACTCCTTCTGTTCATTAATTTTATTCCTTGGCTCATTGAACTGCCTTTCTCAGCTTTCTTGTATCTCGTTGAGTTGCTTCATGATAGCTATTTTGAATTCTGTATCATTTACATCACAGTATACGATGACTTTGAGTTTGGTTTCTGGAGAATTGTCATTTCTTTTTGTGAAGCTATGTTACTGTGATTATTCGTGGTACTGAATAGGTTGTTTTCTGTCAGCACATCTGAAATAGTGAACACTTTTCTTATTTAGGTACAGTTTTGTTTAATTTTAACAATTCGGCAGATTGGTAATTAGAGGCTTTTCTCTTGTTTTTCAGTATGCGGCCTCTATAGCACAAATTTTTTTATTTCTCTTACCTGTGCCGACTTTTGTTATATTTGAGAGTCAAGACTATCCACCCTCATCTGCCTCTGCCAGAGGTGTCACATGTGCCATCTCTGTAACTGCTTGTGCCTCCAGGGTCACTGGTTACTTGTTGCTGCCAGTATCACTACAGGCATGGATTTCACTGCAGTTGCAGGCATCACCACTGGGGTCACTGGGACAACATGTGCCTCTGCTGCTAGCGGGGTTGTCTGGGTCTCAGGCACCCATGGCATGGAGGGGGCTGGGGGTTAGCAGCATCTCAAGCTTGCTGTTACTGCTGCCCCATTCCCTGTGGTCTCTGGTGCCATAGGAGCTGGAAGCCCTGGGTCACGTGTGTTGTTTCCACTTCTGCTACCAAGCATTACCACAGCCAGGGAGGAAGCCAGAGTAGTGGGTGCCGATGTGGCTGCTGACCTTCTTTTCCTTCATAAGGGCCATGATGGGGAGGTAGGTAGAGTCACAGGCCTTATCTCTGCCACTGCTATTGCACTCGCTGGGGTCATAGGCTCAGCTACCATGGCCCAGAACTGGGGTTGTGGGCACCGTCCGCGCTATTTCCCCAGTTCCATCTTCCCAATGCATTTTAATCCACCTCCCTTCAGATGTACAGATTTGTAGACATCTCAGGCATTCTAATGTGTTGAGCAGAGGAATCCTTGTTGCGTTATAGATGTCCCACCAGTTGTAGATTGAAGGGGAGAGACAAAGAAGTGTCTCACTTCTCCTCATGATGCTGCCATCACTTGAACTTCAATGTGAATGTACTTTCTACCAAAGAAATGTACACTGAAAAATAGTTAAAATGATACATTTTATTGTTAGGCATGGCCAGAGGAATGAGTCGTGGGAGATCAGAATTTATTTGGTGTGTTTGAGCTGTGGGAGGTCAAACTAGAAAAGACTATGACCTCCCCAAGCAAAAAGGGGTATGGAGTTTTATAGCGGGGTAAATGAGGTTGATACCCCTTCAATGCTTCAGGGGGTTTCCATTGCATTGACTCTAGCAACAAAGGGTTTTGGGGCATGACCAAGCCCTCCAGCTCCACACCCTGGCCCCCAGGCCTCCAATGGACCGGACCACCCAGGCCCACTCAGGCCCACTGATCACAAGCTGCTAGGAGACAAACGAAGTACAAAGCAAGACAGGATAAGATGGTTTCTACATTCCAGATGGCTTCTCCAGGACTAAGGCAAATACAAGCCGGCAGGTACAAAATACAAAGCAAGACAAGATGACTTTTAAGATACGAAGGTACCTGTTCCTGGCCTAAATATGGCCTAGCATTTATGTTATGTATATTTTAGCACAACAAAAATAAATAAGTTAATTTTTAACTAAAAAAAAGAAACTTAAGGGTGCTGGGTGAATTAAAATTTGCAGTCCATCACTGGGTCACAGGTAAAAGATATGGGGTTGGGATGGGAGGAGACATCTGTTGCAACCCTCTCTCTTCTGCAAAGGGGAGAATGGACGAGACAGGATCTAGTCCCAGGTAGAAGGTGAAGGTCTGACCACCTATTCCTTTAAAAAAGTTACCCTTGTAGAATTAGGAGATAACCTATAGATCCCAGAAGGGGTTGATCTTATAGACATTAAAGCTAATGGTAATACTTTCATTCAGGGGAGGCTGGATGAGCTCCCTCAGTAAGATGGAGGGGACACGCGTCTGTGGGCCCCTCTGCTGCCCCTGCAGGGTGAGCCCACTCTGAGCTAGCCTGGCCCACCTGGGTGGTCTGTGGAGCCACAGCAATGGCTATGGCAGTTGGAGCACTACGCTGCAAGGAGCTGTGCCTGAACCATTGAGAGCTGTGGCCAGTGCAGCCTGCCCTAGCCCACTGCTTGTACCAAACTGCCAGCTGACCAGCTCACACCAGGGAAGAGGTAGTAAGAACCAGGTGGTGGGCAGGGCTGAATGCAGACAGTGCTGCTCCAGGCTAGACACAGTCCTCTCATGCAGTCTGTAGTAGTTTGGTACCCTGGCAAGATCTGTGTTTCTGGAGCCCAAATCTTGCGTTGTGGTTAGAATAGTTTATAATTATAAGAAGTAAGAATAGTAACAGTCACTTTTTCCCATGTTTTGGGGGTTTTTTTTTGGTTTTTTGGTTTTTGGATTTTTGGTTTTTGGGCCTCTTTTCATTCTTCACACCAGCCCGTTCGAGACAGAAGGCTCCTGTTTTATGCATTTGGGTAAAGAAAGGCACAGAGAGCAGTTGTGTGAGAGGATCAAGGGAGCACAGCAGGAAGTGTCAGAACCCCAGCCAAGCCCACTCCACAGCAGCCCCTGCACTGATGTACATTTGACTTCTCAGTGCCCTTCAGCCAGCGTACCAGGAACATATGTATAACTTGTCACGTCCAGCGCAACACAGGCAGTGAGGAGGCGAGAAGAGGCGGTTTGGGTTAAGTCTTTAAGAAAGAAACAGAGACTTAATGCTGTTAAATCTCTCAGAAGGCCAGGGGTCTCTCAGTCTTAGAGGACTGGAGCCCCAAACAAAGCCGGCTGGAGGCTTTTATTGACCAGTATGCAAGGGAGTAACAGTGTTTTGTTTTTTTTGTTTTTTTTTATAACTAAAGAACATTTATTTGTTTTTCACTAAGACTTTAACTTGAGGACATAACTAAACTGTGTCACCACCCCCACTCCAACTTGCAGAAGGGCTGTTAGTACAGTGAATGTTATAAAGCAGGCATGAACAGTTTTTGAAGGACTGGAACAAACATTACCTGACAAAGAACAAATTCCATCTAAATAATCATAAAGATGTTTAAGTAAAAAAAAAAGAAAAAAAAGGGGGGGGGGTTGGTGGGGGTTTCAGATTGAACCAGATCCTCACATTTCATCTAACACATTTATCCTGGGCTAGAGTGTACCAAAATGGAAACAGGATTACTATAATACAGAACTTCCACTACAGTACGCTGTACACACCTGTGTTCCAAACCCACCCCCAGCCCCTTAATGCTTCCAACATAACTATTTCCCAGCCTGTTGAGCCTGCCAACGTAGGAGCATGTAGATCTTCTCTTTAATCCAGTCTTTGTTATAAGGCTGGTATGTCTGGGTATCAGCTCGGTAAACAAGGCAGCTGAGGTCTGCCAGATCATCAATAAAATCAAACAACTGGCTGATATCATATGTGATAGAGGGGCTGTTGGGATTCATTCTCTTCAGATGTTCTTCATACATTTTACAAACGCCTTCCATGCATTCATTCACAGATTCGTAGTCCGCGTAAGTTCTTCCTTCTGGCCTCTTGGTAGGCTGTACCAGCAAAATGGTGTGAGACATCGCGCCAAACTCTTTTGCTAAAGCCGCCACCGACCAGTAACAGTGTTTTATGGCACGGTCTGTGACACTCATAAACAGCCCAAGCCAATTTATCTTAGTCTCTAAACAGCCAAGGTACAAGGTCCCATTATATCTTACTTAAGGTAAATATCTTCTCAGTGTTAAGTCTGTCAGATATAAGAGATAACTGGTCTTCGTTCTCCTCATTATATTTCTAACTGACGGCTGTTAGGGAAAAGTCAGAGCCGGCAACAGACTTTCCCAAGCAGGGGGAAGGGGAGGCAAGCCCTTTCCCGAATTTGTTTAAGGCAGCTTATTGGGGGACCCCACTGGGTTCCGCCTGGCTTACGTTGTATCTCCTGTGAGATATCTTTGGCTGCAGACCATCTTTTGGGGATTAGACAGAGAGACATAAAGTGTAAACACAAGGAGGGAACAGAGTCCCAGAAAGGCACAATCTCACAGACTCTTCTTTCCTTAAGGAAAGACATGGAGGGACAGTTGGCTAGGCTGTTGTGCGACTACAGTAACTGAGCACACTGGGCTGTTAAGTAGCTGCAGGGAAGGAGACTGTACACCATGGGGCCTGTGGGGTGTGTCAGTGAGAGGACGTCAGAAGGAACCTCTGACAGCATTTGGGTGTCATGTGGGTGACTTGGTGGAGGGTCCAAGGAAGCCAGGCATTTGTACCAGATTGATTTCTATTAGAAAGCAGGGGACAGTTCTACGACTGGGTCCTTTGTGGGTACCACAGTGACCTTATTTGTGTCTGTTCTTAGATAAAATTATGAAGTAACCTTGTTTTGTTTCATTTTATCCTGGTCTCAGAGTAACCTCTGAGGTTGATAGTCTGTGAGAATTTAATGTCCAACAGAAGAAAGTGGCCTGGCGGAGAACCTCAGACCTCAGGGTTCATGATCATATTGAGATCTAGCCACAAAAGTCAGATCAGTCCAGATGGCAAGGGCTGCTTTTTCTCTCTCTCTCAGTTCTTCTTTTGGCCAAGGGCAAATGACATCAGGCCACAGGACATTAATTCACTATGTACAGATTTTTACCCTTGTCAAGATTTTATTGGTTAAGATGAGAAACATGTATTAAATATGCTCTGCAGTTGATCCAAGGTTAATCTCTCTCTCTTTCTTTCTGTTTTAGGACAAGTTGCTGAGCCATCTGATGTGACAATGGCTATGCAGCAGCATTTAAAACTCTGGGCAGGACATATAAACCGACTAAAACAGACAAGTAACACAAACAGAATGACTGTAATGTTTGCTACAGGTTTCAAAGCCAATAGGTCCCAGAATCTAGTTATGTCTGCTTTAGAGAGTTGGGTCCTTTTTTTTTTTCAGCTTAGTAACAGGCCGTTCTATTTGCCCTGTGGTTATCATGTTTGTGTAACAAGGGGTATGCGCTATAGCATTACTCCCTCTTGACTGACTAAAAGCCAATCAAAGGCTACACAATTGTTCATGATTGCCTTAGTTAATGCATTTAGATTAGTTTGTTGGGTCCTTGGAACTGAAGCACCATCATTTATGACATGAGTCAATTGGACATGTGTTTTTAGATTTATGGTGCTTTGATGCTTCACTGATACCAACATGGGATTTCAAATTGGCCTTCTGCTTAGTGCCCCTGAGTTTTCTTTTACCCAGCAATCTGATTTGGGACTTATCCATTATAAAATTATTGGTGCTCACTTAGGGGTGGGAAGAAATTCAGCATGGAAAAACCTTGAAATACATGGGACTGGATATTTTCTTCCTTGAAAAACTGTTGCACTTTGTTCTGGAGTACAGTTAAACTACTAGGGATCCGTTTGATTCTTTAAAACTGTTTATTAGCAGAAAATCCCACTCTCTTTATAGGAATCGAACAACATCTTGGACCCAACAGTGTAAAAGTCACAATGTTTAGCATCCAATCAATAGGCATGACTTAAAAAGGAAGGAAACCCTGTCACATGCTGCAACGTGGATGAACCTTGAAGACATGCCCAATGACATGCTAACCAATCACGAAAGGACATATGTTGTATGATTCCACTCATACGAGGCACCTAGAGTAGTCAAATTCATAGAAATAGAAAGTAGGATGGTTGTTGACAAGGGCTGATGTGGGGTGGACGCAATAATGGGGACTAAATGTTTAATGGGGACAGGGTTTCAGTTTTGCAAAAACATTTGGAGATGGATGGTGGTGATGGTTGTACAATAATGTGAATGGATTTAATGCCCCTGAACTGTACACTTATAAAATGGTTACAAACGTAAATTTTGTGTTACATGTATATTACCAGAATTTAAAATTTTTTTCAAAAAAAAATCAATAGGCATGAATAGAAGCAGGAAAACATTATTCATAATCAGGGAAAAAAATATATCAGTAGAATCAGATCCATAAGTGACAGAGATGTATGTATATGTATAGAATTAATAGACAAAGACAGAAACAGCTATCATAAATGTGCTCAAGAATGCAGAAAAGATCAGGAGAGAAATAGGAGATATTTCAAAAATAAAGACTAGATGGGTTTTATAGCAGAGTAGATATTATAAAGAAAAGCTCAGAGAAGAAAAGCTAAAGAAAGAATGAAAAGGGGGGGAAGAATTTCAGGGACTCATGGGACAATATCAACTAGTCCAGCATACATGTCATTGAAATCCTAGAATAAAAGGGGGTGGAAAAAAAATTGAAGAATAACGTCCTGAAATTTTCCAAATACAATGGAACCCAGCAGATCCAAGAAGGTCGATGAACCCTAAGTACAGGAAACACAGAAAACCACACCAAGGTGCAGACTATTAATAATTACTTTAAATGTAAATGGTTTAAATACTGCAAAAAAAAAAAGGCAGATGTTATCAGATGGGGTAAAAGGGCAAGACTCAGATATGCTCTCTATAAGAAACCCACTTTAAATATAAAGACACAGCTAGTTAAAAGTGAAAGAAAGAAAAATTATATACCATGCAACCACTAAGTAAAACACACCTGGAGTAGTTATATTAACATCAAAGTGGACTTTAAAAGTACTACTACTAGGATAGTGGAGAAACATTTCAGAACGCTGCATTCAAAGGAGGCTATGACATTCCTAAACGTGCATACACCTAAATAATAGAACTTTAAAATACATGAACCAAAAACTGATAGAACAGCAAGGAAGAAAAGACGAAGCCACAATTCTAGTTAGAGAGTGCAACATTCCTCTGTCAGTAATTGATAACCAACTAGACAGAAAATCAGTATAGATATACAAGATTTGACAACACGATAAACCATGTTGACCTAATTAACATTTTAAAAGACTCTACCCGACAACAATAGAATTCTTTTCAGCTGTTCCTCTTTCTCTGCAGTTCCCATGCAGACAGATTGTCCCAGGAACAGTCATTCTTACTTTCTCCTGATTCTCCTGGAATGTTTGTGGAGCTCCCTGGAAAAAAACACACTTGAGTTGTGTCATGCAGGGTCTCATGTGGGGTCTCTGGTCCCCACACAAGAACGCAGGATATGGGGAGGCCAAAAAGGAACATCCATGGAGCCATAGCTAGGGGAGTCATACCACTATATTCTCACTGGTGGTTGGTTTGGAGACACAGGAAGCAGGAGCCACACGATCCAAAGACTGCTGTCTGCTTCTCTGCCAACCAACCCGTTGCTAACTGCAATCCGAATTTGCTAGCATAGCCACGGCAGTTATATCAGTGGCTAACGGCTAACTGGTAACAGCTGATGGCCAACTAGTCACAGCTGACGGCCATCTACTACCTGAGCCAGCACCTTACCACGTGAGGCTGAAAGCCTGGAAACTGCTCGCTGGGACTCTGTCCCCACAACTTGGTTACTCTGTGCCTTCCCTAGAAAAGGAAAATGACAGAGTGGCAATCTCACACCGTGCTGGAAAAGCACCCAGGCTGAGACATCCATGCCCCACTTTGGGACCTAGGGAATAATACTGGTTTAATTGGAGATATAAAACCAATAAAAATAACTTTCCAAAAGAACAAGCCATGGTCATATGTAAAACACTATTTTTTGTCAAGGGCTCAATTAGAGAAAATCAAACCAGTTATAAAAAATTAGGAAAAACAAGGCTGAAGTGACGTTGAGGGGCAGCGATGCCTTCAGTGCTTCAGTGGGCAGGCCTCTCGGGTTCGCGGACTGATTGATGGAGTCTGGAGCGCATGGCCTCTGCCCGGGTGTCCTCTGCGGGTGTGAAATAGGATGTATGGATATATAAAATGTGTTATATATGTTGGATTGAGGTTTGCAAAACAAATTGTTTACTGGTAGGGCCAGGACTATGGTCGCACATGTGTGAGACTGATAAGAGTGAAGTAAAAAATATGTTTTTGTGTGAAACTGAGCATAACAAAATTGAGTGATAAACACTTTCACCAAAACAACTCCTGGCAAACACCTTCTGGTTATCACCAAAGAGGTAAACAACTCCTGGCAAACAACTTCTGGTTATCACCTAAGAGGTAAACAACTCCTGGCAAACAGCTTCTGGTTATCACCTAAGATGTAAACAAGTTCAAGGGAAAGAGGATAAAAGCAGAATTCCAGAGCAATGCCATGAGTAGTCCGACTGGGCGCTCCGGCTAAGACCCTCTGCGAGGCTCTGAGCCAGACACTCCGGAACGATCCTCCAGGATGTTCTTCTGGACAAGCCCATAGAGTCCTCTGCGAGGTGCAAGAACAATACTCCGGGACTCTCCGAAGTTCTTCCTTGCAAAACCAGCTTGCCTCAGACCCATCATGGGCCCTGCCATCTCTCCCGGACCAGGGATTTTCTCCACCTCAATTTGACTCTGGAACTTGGTTCATTATTAAATTTTATCCTGTTCTGTATAACCTTCTGCGCTTACCAGAGCATTGGCCTTTGGAGGGATATTGGCTCCCAAATAAAGTTGTGTTACTAACTGTCGTGTGGGAGATCCTGCTCGTTGCACCATTTGTCGAGCGGGGCGGCCTGCGGGCTCTCTGCTCCTGCTCCCAACATAAGAACGCAGGACATGGTGAGGCCAAAAAGGAACTCTCACGGAGCCATAGGTAGGGAAGTCATACCACTATAGTCTTACTGGACGCAATATAGTCTCCCTGGAGGCTGGAGCCACACAACCTGCAACCTGCTGTCCCCTTCTCTGCCTGCCAGCCAACCGACTGACCAACCAGTGCAGCCACGACAGTTGTATCAGTGGCTAACTGGCTAACTGGTTACAGCTGATGGCCAGCTAGCCACAGCTGACGGCCATCTACTACCCGAGCCAGCACCCCTCCACGTGAGGCCGAGAGCCTGGAAACTGCTCTCTGGGGCTCTGTCCCCATACTCACTCTATCTTAACCTGTGTGCCGGGACTTTGTTCCCCACTCGCGTCATGAGTACCACACAGGGACGTAGGGCCCTGCCAAGGGGTTAATGTTCCCTTGACTTTCGGGAAGAGACTGAAGTGTGGTGACTGTCCTTACAGGTACTCGCAACAAAGGACAACTACTCCTTTTTACCTTTGGTTCACAACGTCATTGAATGCATGGACAAGGACAGCCCAGACACCCAGCAGGACCTGAGCGCCCTCAAGGCCAAGTTCCAGGAGATGCGAAAGGGCATCAGCACCATGCCTGGCATCCACCTGAGCCCCGAGCAGCAGCAGCAGCAGTTGCACCGCCTCCGCGAGCAAGTCAGGACCAAGAATGAACTTCTGCAAAAGTACAAGAGCCTCTGCATGTTCGAGATCCCCAAGGAGTAGATGAGGCCGGCGTCCGGGAAGGCGCAGAAAGCAGGGGAAGAGCGGACGGCCTCACTGCCCCTCGGAGAGGGCTTCTGTCCGAGCCCAGCTCTGAACTAGCTGGGGGGGGGGGGGTACCGAACTGCTTCCTGAGCTGCACTGGGCCCTGCGGCTCCAGGAGGGGCCAGCCCGGAGCTGGGCTTTGGTGGGGCTCCCTTGTACACACCCGTGTGTCTAGAGGCACAAAGACGGGAGCGCCTGCTGTGGGGGGAGGAATGTGCTGGGGGCTGCAGGGGCTTGGAGGCCCCCAGCCCGTCCCTGGGGAGGGGCCACCTGCTGCGGGGCGGGGCCCCTCCGGGATCGGAGGAGCTCAGTAGGAAAGGAGCATCTCCCGAGCTTCCTGCCTTCCCTCCCCCCGCCCCGGTGTGCGGTGTGTACCAGCGACGTACTGTTCTGGTACAGCAGAACCGTGACACATTTGCATAGGATTCACCGGACAGAGCCGCCCTGTAGTCACGTGGCATGGGGTTAAAATGGTCACGGAGGCTGTGGGAGAGGGAGCGTTGCTCCACAGACCACGGGGTAGCTTTGCCCCTGAAACAGTTTGTTTGCTTTCGCCTTTGAGCCCCGAGCCCCGCCCGCAGGCCCCTGTGCCCGGGTCTCCAGCACCTACACGTGCTCGGCACTTGCAGCTCTCGCTCCCTTTGTGTCCTGTCACCTTCAGGCGGCTCAGCCAGCCAGTTAATGCCTGAGAAGGCCCAGACCACGTCAGACCCCACGGTGCTTCCCGCGGGGCTGGGGGACTCGAGGTTTCTGCGCAGGCACAGACAGGTGTCCGGGGGCGCAGACCTTGCTCCTCCCGGCGTTTCAGGTTCCCGTGGGCCTGGTTTAAGAAACGTTTCCCCCTCTGGCCCGCTCCTAGAGTCAGCCACGAACACACCGCGCTGCACACAGAGGTTCCCGTGCGCTTCGCGTTCAGAGAAGGGCAGTTCTGGGTGACGGTTCTGGTCGCACTCGGCCAGGTGGGACCGTTTAGCTCTGAGGCAGGTCTGAGGGGCGACGAGCTGGACCCAGACGTTAGGAGTCAAGTCCTGCTTCATCAAATGGGTCCAGACGCCCCGCGTGTTCTGCAGGTGGGACATCTTATTCGTGGGCTCTTGCCTTCCCTCTCAAGGTTAAGGTGAGAACAGTAAGCGAGTATTGTTTAGACCTAAAAATGAGTCCATAACCTGTGCTGACCCATGCAGGGCCCTGACAGACGCTCGCCGACTGACCTTGTTGGCAGGTATTGGTGGAAGATGTTGTTAGCAGGGGTTCGGTTCATGTCAACGTGGGAACTCAGGGAGGGATGAAGGGAGACGTCAGGTTTCAGTGGCTTTGGACAGAAGAGCAGGCTCTGAACTGAAGTGGGTAGTCACCTAGTAGACTCCTACCTTGGGACTGTTATTTAACTGAATCAGTTATTTTCTTGACATTTCGGCATAGTGTGTGGGCCGGTTTTAAGGCTCTGACCAAATACCATGAAACGTGAAGCCACCGAAATGCAAGACCACCCGGGGGTGCCTTTCTGCGAGGCTGAAATGGACACGGGCTCCTCACGGGCAGGGGGAGGTGGAACCTGTCTTTGCTGTGTTTGTCAATGTTATGGCTTGTGATGGTTTTCAAGAGTATAATTAAAAGAACTTTGTGTCCTGATAAAAAAAAGAAAGAAAGAAATTAGAAAAACAAGGCATAATCTTTAAAAAGGGACACGCCCTGTCATACACCCACACTTTCAGCAAGCAAAGAAGATATATTTGAGAAAGATGGTTGGTCACTAAAGATTTGTACCCGATCTTAGAGGGTAAGTGAATTTGTTGTTCCATGAACCACTGTAGTCCCTAACCCTGAAACTTTTCTTTTTAAAAAAAAATTTACTAAATTTATTGGGTAACATTGGCTAATAACACTATATAAATTTCAGGTGTATATAATACAACATCTGTGTGGTCACCACCCAAAATCTAGTGTCCTTCTGTTACCTTATATTTGACTCCCTTCACCCTGTTATCCTCCCTCCACCTCTCTTCTCCTCTGACAGCCACCGTTCTGTTGTCTGTATGTATAAGTTTGTGGGGTTTTTTGTTTGTTTGTATACCCTGCAACTTTCCTGTCTTTGATTTTGTTGTCTTCCAAGTTTTTCTCTATGTTCTGCATTTTTCTTTTTTTTTTCTGTCCCTCTAGCTAATGAGTCCAAATTCTCATTTGCTTTTACCTGTGAAAGAGTCCAGTGTTTGTAGCAAAGAATTCCTCTAGAGTTTCGGGACTCCTACTATTTTTTCTAGCCATCTTAGGGAAATCTGTCTCATGGGATGATCTATAATTATTGAGTATGTAGATGATTTTCTGGGAGCCTCAGAAACTAAAGAGTAAAGCAAAACTGATACTTTGGCTTTGTTCCAATTCCTCACCTTGCAGGGACAGGTTCATTAGATAAACTGCAGTACTGCCAAACTGAGGTCGAGTATTAAGGAAATCGGGTGTGGAAGGCCACAAAGTGTTAGAATCTAGGAGGAAACTGATTTTGTAGATGAAATAACCCACAATAACAAAGTAACTTAATAATTTGAGGGACCAGTAAGACATTTTCCACAGTGCATTTCAGCTTTTGCAGAGTGAACAAATCCTCTGATGGACCAATTAATAATACTCTAGACCCTTGGATTTGATCCCTAGAATCTAAAGGAAGCTTTTGAACAACTGAAATTGGCTATAGTCCCTCCCAAAGGTGTGAGGATTTCAAATGTTGAAAAAGCTTTCCACATGATACGCCATGGAAACAAAGGCACTGCTAGCAGAATTTTACTCAAAAGTTGGACTCCAGATCCATAGTGTATTTCTGAGTCCTTCTGGATGCCTCCGAACTGTGGCAGCCGCAGCCAAACTTATTGAAAGGGCTCAAGCCCTACTTTGGGTTACTTGACTTATTTGCATATCTCATGTGCCCTGACAGCTATCTTTCCAGTGCATAAGACCCAGCATTGTAAGTGTGCCTTTAGAGCAGCTATGAACAAGCGTTATTATGCAACCCGATATTGTGCTTAGGAGATGTGATCTCCTAAACCCTGCTCCTCTCTTATCAGAGCCTGATCAAATAGATGGTGGTGACTACAATGGCAATCCTGACCTGATCTGATTTGTGTGACATTCCTGTTCAAAACTCAGATTTGATCATGGTTTCTGCTGGGTCACATACAGGGATGAAAGTGACCGAGTTAAGACTTTCTGTGCTGTGGTGGCTGCTTGTGAAACTTAAGCTTAGGTTTTGCCTGGAATTAAATCAGCACAAGATGAGTTAACTAGCGTAGGGTAACTAGGACAATAGGACCACGATTCTCAGTTCAGGACTTAAAGTGAATCTACATAGTGATACTAGGTAACTGTTTAGGGTCTGTCATGCAATAGGACAAATTTGGCAACATAAGGCATTCTCGACTTTGATGGGAATTAAAATATCTCACAGAAAATTGAGTTGTCAGAGGCTTTGCCACCCATGGCAGCAATCCGTCATAGCATTCATGTGAGACGTGGTGATGCCCCACATGAAATGATTTTGCTGGGAGAGCTGCAGGAGCCCCTGGTAAAACATAGAGAACCCCAAACTTAGATGTCTACCTTTTAACACAAGTAACTTCTGTTCATTTTCAAAAATGTGCTTCACAAAAGGAAATGGACAAGTGGGAGAAAGGGGCTAAAAGAAATTCAACTGGACTCTGGGAATCGGCTACCAAAATAATTCCTGTACCACACTTCCCATCTGATTGATTGTCATGTGTCATGGACAAACTCATCTGTGTGAATCATCTGAGAGGGATTTCAAAAGCACTAGACTCTTAGCATGGCTACCAAACAGGTGACATTATCCCAAATGTATAAGAGATGTGTGGTTTATCAGCAGAATCCTTTATAGGTCATGGCCAAAGTACAGGAGTTTCCTTGACCAGCTGTGCCAAGCACCTGGTGGCAGTCAGATTCCGTAGAATCAAGGCCTGTGGAAGGTAAGAGATTTGACTCATTACAATTTGCATACTGTCCAAATGGCCTCCCTGAAGTCTACTGTCACTTAAGCTTCGTGCAAACCATGCTATCACATGCCCTGTCCCCTCAGCCCTTTGGGGAAGTAGAACAATGAATCTGGCTCTAAACACTTCATGCAGCAGGCTACCAGGTGAGAGTGGCCTAGAGTTCCATTATCAGCCTTGTCAAAAATGAGGGCAACCTCCCAGAAAGCACAGTATCACTCCCTTGAACTTAGGAACTTATATTTGGCAGGCCTAGGAATTTCAGTCTGAGACCATACCCTGGGCCTAATTTAGCTGAATCATCTCATGACCATGTTCAATATTTAAAAGGGCTTCTCTCCCTAGAAATTATGACACAAATTCATAAGGACCTGAGAGGACCCATGAGAGTAGGTCTGCCATGCCACCCCTATCTGCCAGGAGATTTCATGTACATGAAGGTGTTCTAGAAGAAAGATAGCTGTCATCACATGGGGAGGGACCCTTTCAAGGGCTACCAAAGTGGGGGAAAAATCCAGTTGGAGTCATGCTTCCTCGGTGAAGCCAGCATCTCAGAAGGAATGAACTGAGGTTCCCACAAGCACTTGAGACTTGAGTTTTCTAGAATCGCTGATATTGGTACTGAACTCAACCGAAAAGAGCTTTTGTAGGAAATGATTATTATCGTCATAAACTGCCCTGCTGCCCTATTCACAGTAATGATTATCTCATTTTAAGACTCAGAATTTACTAGAAATGAACATGTTATTTGTAATGCTGCTATCTCTTTTGGTCCTCTCAGTAATGGTCTCCAGAGTAATTTGTTTCTGATCAGCTCCATGTTGTATTTCCAATATGAGAATGGTGTGGACATACAAGCGTAACAATACAATTAATGGCAAAATAAAGATAGGACTGTGAGGGGAAAGAAAAAAAATTCCCCTTTCTCGCCTCTGGTTCTTTTGGGCTGGCCTAATAGTCAAAGCAACAAGAGGCATATTGACAAGAGAAAATCAAATTTAATCTCATATGTACAGGAACCCCATATACACAAGAGAGTCAGAGACCCCACATGCATGAGGGGTTCAGAATGCATGTAAGACATCCTGAACTAGGGATAAGGTGAGGTGCTTGGGGGCTTCAAAGGGTTATTGCAAAATGATAAGAAGAGCATGTGTTTAGTAAATAGAGGTTTGTCCTGCCCTATAGATAGGTCAAAAGAAGTTATCTCTGATCATCTCTTTTGGGCAAGGCCTTTAGCTCAAATTTTTCTAGGTAGCTAAACTATGGTGGGGGGCAGAAGTTTCTCGAGCCAGCAGCTAGAGTTGCCTTTAGCTCAAAATAATCTGCATACTGAGGCAGACTTTGGAGTGGCTCGTTCTAGACCCCCACAGGACCATCTTCATGAGTTATTTTTGATAATACTACAGTAAAAGTAGCTAATATGCATCGCAATACTTGTTAAAATATTCATGACACTTGTTAAAAGATCATAAGGTAGACTTTACTCAGGGCCACAGGGATGGATGCAGGGACGACTGCAATGGGGTCTTGCAGTAGGGGAGACCCTAGGCTCGACTCCAAATACAACAAAGAAAAGTGGGGATTTAGAGCCAAGGAGCAGGGTGGGGATCAGTGGATGGAAAATTACTAAGAAAAGACATCAGGGACAGTGGGGAATCAGACGAACCCCACCTAACAGGAGTCTGCTGAAGGCAGGCTGGGGGGGCGGGGGGGCGAGACGTCACCTGGGGAATGGCAGCATCACCCTGCTACATGCGGCTGACCAGTTATCCAGGGTGATCAGACATCCAGGGTGGGGTTTCTGGGTAACCAGATTTAGTAGGATTCTTGCTAAAATTGGTATTCTGAGATTCAGTTTCCAAAGCGGGGAGGGGGGGGACCCTCCACACCAACAAACACTTCTTGATCACCGCAGGGTGTCTGAGAATCCCACTCAATTCTGATACCATCTACCTGGAGATAGCATCAGATTCCCCAGGTCATTAAGGGTTCAGTCCTACAAGACTGCGAGCCCTGCCTTCAGGCACCAGTCACAAGCCCAGTGTTACCTCTGCTTCTGATCAACAGATTATAAATCAAAGGTTCCTATGATTCCCTCTTTGGGTTTGATTAATTTGCTAGAGCAGCTCACACAACTCAGAGAAACATGTTACTTACTAGATCACTGGTTCGTTATAAAAGGACATAACTCAGGAACAGCCAGATGGAAGACATGCATAGGACAAGGTATGGGAAAAGGGCAAGCAGCTTCTGTGCTTTCTCCAGGTGCCACTCTCCCCACAGCCCCATATTTTCACCTGCCAGCTCTCCAAACCCTGTCCTCTTGGGTTTTTATGGAGGCTTCGTTACGTAGGCATGGTTGATTAACTCATTGGCCATTGGCGATGGAGTCAACCTCCTGGAAAGTACTGAAAGTTCCTCTAATCACATGGTTGGTTTTCTTGTCATCAGCCCTCATTCTTAGGTGCTTCCAAAAAAAAAAAAATCTCCTCATTAACATAACAAAAGACACTTTTAACACTTAGGAAATTCCAAGGACTTGGGGAGCTGTGAGCCAGAAACTGTGGATGAAGAACAAATAAATATGAGAAATATATTTTGGTCATTAGAGTGACCACATATATATATTTCGTATAAATCACAATATTGCACAGAGATGAACTTGGAAGCCAAAAAGTCAGGGCCTAGTTGAGGAGAATTCAGAAGATCCACAGCAGAGTTTCATCAAGACCCAATACTCAGACCCAAAAATTGACAAAATACTCAGACCCAAAAATTGACAAAATGTCAGAGATGAACTTGGAAGCCAAAAAGTCAGGGCCTAGTTGAGGAGAATTCGGAAGATCCACAGCAGAGTTTCATCAAGACCCAATACTCAGACCCAAAAATTGGCAAAATACTCAGACCCAAAAATTGACAAAATGTCTGAGGCTAAGTCTTTATAAGTGGAATTGTGTTCCTCGGGCCCTTTCTCCCTCTGTGAAATCTGTTTATTAAGAAGCCTGTTTGAGGCCATCCAAGGGCAAAAAGAGACTTATTAGATACAATCCTTGAAGGAATAGAATAGGCAAGGTCTAGCTAATGCTTTTTGATATTAATACTTTGACTAATAACCTCAGTGCTTTGGGCAAATTACGAAAACACATTGAGACAGGTTAGTTAGCATGTTGTTAGGTAAACAGGGAGGTCCCTGGTAGAATAAACAAAAGGCAGCGGTATCCTAAACTCCAGGTTCCGGAATGTTTTCTTCACTCCAGGACAAAGATATGAGAAAACGCCTTAAGCTTAATAAATGATCTCAAATCCCTTTTGGCTGGACAATGGAGCAGATCTGATAGATAGGGATGGGTTCGTTAATCCCTTTAGGGTGGGCAAACAGGACAAACCTGATAGACAATTCCATTAGAAGGCACTGGCCCTCTTCCCTAAGCAGCCAAGGGAAGGTATAAAAGTAAGAACTTTTGCCTCAGTCACTGGGCAACCCAGTCGGAACCCCTCTCGATCCAAGAGCTGCGACTCTTTACTCTTTACTTTTAATAAACTATCCTCTTTGACAACTCCTGCCTCTCCTTGGTCCGTGCCAAATTTTTTGGTTTCACGAGACACAATCCCGGCACAAAGAAAATATTCTACATCAACATAATACAATTATAATGGAAATGGGGAAATTTTGAAATTGGACTGTTGGAAGTAATTTAATGGTGGAACAAAAGCTCACCACAAAAGACACCTTTTGTGCTCAATGATAAAAGAGTTTAGCAGTTAGCTACAAAGTATCACTGAGGTATCCTCACTAGTTCAGCGCAACAGACCTGCTGTAACTTGATTTGGTCTGATGAGAAAAAGGGCATAAAGGTGGTTTTGTCCTCAAGACTTAAAACCAGAGCAACGGGTCTAAATTATCACGTAAGTGTGAAGTTGCCTGTGCGATTGATGGGAACTCAGGGTAAGTGTATTGGGCCTTAGATGAAAAACTCTTGTTAGCTTATCAGGTTCTGGAGCTGTGCTATTCCTTAGCTTAGGATTGGGTAAGACTTTGTGAGCAGCTTCAGAATAATACTCAAATAGTTAATCACGTGAAAATGCAAGCCATAAAGTCAACACACCGTTGTAAAATTAATAGACACCGTAAGAAAATGTGTGCATGTGGCTTATCAGTGGGGTTCAGGACACACTACCCCAAAATATGGCACCTGGCATTTTGAGTATTTTTGTTACGGATACCAGGACTGGAAAGAACCCAAGCGGCACTCAGAGAGTGAAGAAGGTCAGCTTTATTACGCCAGCGGGCTCAACGGTATCTTTCCCAAAGACTGAGCCCCTAGCAAGGTTTTGAGCAAGTTTTTATGGGGTGGGGACTTCCTTGAGTCAGGGGAAAGGGTAGGTGTCATCTGGTGATTGGCTGGGCGTGGGGTGGCTTGGAGGGGGTTATGCAGAAGTGGGCTGGGACTTAGGCCGGGGACTTCTCTCTTCACTCAGGCCACCATTTTAGGTCAGTTTCACGTGGCAGGGAACCATTTTAGGTCAGTTTCTCCATCATTTTAACTGAAGGAATTTGAGAAATGGCTGGTTCTGAAAGGACTTTCTGACCTTCCCCTGAAGTAGGTCATAAAACCCTCATGTGGGAGGTGCCCTCCCTCTACCTGGAGAAAAGGAGCTTCCTTATTTCTAAAGATGGAGGGAGGGTAAGGAATCTGAATGAACTGGCCTTCCCCTGGCTAGACTTAGCTCATACCCTTTTTCCTGTCACATTTTTCCATGGCTTTCTATTCATCAAACCTAGCATTAAAACACTTTGGTATAACCACTTCTTTGGGTCTTCATTTCTTTATGAAGGCTCCCATGTCACATAAAACTTAAATACATTTGTATGCTTTTCTCTTGTCAATCTGCCTTTTGTTACAGAGGCCCAGCTAAGAATTTAGAAGAGTATGTTAAAAAACAAAATTCAACTGAGTCAATTTTAAAGATCTTACTGGCTTTATTCAATGATTTATAAATAGGGCAGCATCCCCTCTAGCAGACAGAAAGGAGCTCTGAGGAGCTGTACAAAATGAAAGACATTTCTAGGCAGAAGGGAGCAGTAACAAGATTATTACAAGGTCACTTTCCTTTTAGAGATGGCGGGGTCTATCAGACAGATTATCACACTAGTGCTGACCAGGTGATTCCTGACTGACTGGTTTAAGATTCCATTTCTGGGAGGGCCAAAACTGTAATTAAGTCTCAGTTAGGTGACAGAGCTCAGTATTACCAACTCCATTTGGGGCCTTGTGTCTTGTTTGTTTAACAAGGAGAAGGAAAAGATTTTTTTTCCCTCATTTACGTTATCAAGAATTTGCTTTAGGCATTTACCATGGGTGCACATGTTTAAGGATTTCCCCCCCAAGTCACATACTGTACTTAATTTTCTAACTCATCCCATTGTGAGTCTGATAATTGCTTTGCATTTTACTATAGAATCGTGGAATATTTTGATGGTTGCGAAATGCCAAGAGAAAGGTAGTAGAAACAGCAATGAAGATCATTAAAAATTGTAGTGTTACTATAAAAGAGTACCAAAAGTGGAAAATTGTAAGGGTAAATAAAAATAAGATTGAATTTTTCTTGCTACAGAAGGGAAAGAGATTTTTATCCCCTTCCTTTTCTTAGAACATTTCCTAGAGAAAACTTGTATTTGTAAATACTTCCTCTGTCCTTTGATATGTATGTAAATCTTCTAAAAGGTTAAATAAGCCTCTTACCAGAATTAAAACCCAGGGATGTTTTTCAGAAGGGCCTGGGAGTGAACTCTTCAATGTCCACATCAAGGAAAGAGGGCCTGACTCCCTGTCACCAGGGGAGGGAGGCACTTGGACTACCTGCTGTCATAGAGATAAAAGAAGTCTTATTTTTTCCTTCAGATAGAGGCAATTAACCAGCACAGATGGCCACCCCAATTACCAGGTGAATTTAGGGTGAACTGTGGAAGCTTGTATAATAGGAGAGGGTGCTCAGTTCTCTCACCTGAGGACAAATCTTCACACATTGTAAGAGTAGGTTAGCATAAGAAAGAAAACCATTTTCTGAATGACCTTAACAGGGTGTGGACCAGATGTCCTGTTGGAAAAGAGCTTATCTTGTTAACTGCCGACTGGGTGGGGTACAAGCTAGCTTATCTTATCAAATCCCCAGAATGTGGTACAAGCCCATGATATGTATACTCTTTGAAGCTATGGAAAATTACTGGATGCTTTAAAGATGCTATATAAACCCTTGGCTTTGAGTGCTCAGGGTCCTTGTTGAAACCCGCTGCATCGGGCAGATACTCGGACCCCAGCTAGCTGGAAATAAACCTAGCTGTGTGACTTGCATTATTGCGTGTGTCCTCTGTCCAATTGAGGGGCGGTTGATTCTAGACCTTAACAACATGAGAACATGTATGTACTGGGTTGTATCTGCTTGGCTCTCTGAGAATGGTAGGATTTCTTTTTTCTCTTTGTAATCTCATTTTTCAAATAGCAGATGACCCATGGCACAGTCCAGTCTGGTTTAATGCTTATTCAATAACAGGATTATTTTCTACATTTGCGGAGAGGATTTTCTGGGTTGGCAGGAGACTTTTGTCCCCTCAGCAGTGCAAGGGTGTTCCCTCCGCGTCAGCTTAGGCAACGGTTTTACCAACTGTTATGTCAGTGTTACAGGCATCTGGTTCTTCCTACCATGCAGTGAAGAACCAAAGGTCAGCTAGCTGATTGATATGCAAGCGGGGTTTGTTAGTGATACGTTCTCAGGGAAGAGAATGGGGCTAGCTGAGGTGGGGGGGGGGGAGAGAGAGACAAAGAGAGAAGCCTAGGCCCCTGGTATTAGTGATACTCAAGGAAGAGAACAGGCTTAGCCCAGGTGGGAGACAGGGGGAGAGGGAGAGAGAAGAGAGCTGGAAGGCCAGACAGAGACAGAACTCTTGTCCCAAGGACTTATTGTTTGCCAGGTGGGATGAGGGAGTTATATATTGATTTGGAGGGAAAGGTGGTACATGTTCTTCCACTGGACGGTGTGACCTCCTAAGGTGGGTGGAGGTCTGTTGACTCAAATCTTTATCTTCCTCCAGATCACCTCTTGTCATCTGTTGTAAAAACGGATACGTGGCTGGAGGCAGTAATCACAGCCAGTTAGGAACTTTTTCTGTAGGCATCATGGATCCCCTCCCACCTTCTCCTACATTTTCTAACTTCTACCTAACATTAGGACACAAAATGGATCCAGCAGTGTGTTTCCTTACTGCCCTCCAGCCAGCCACTGATATTTTAGGTTTCCATTAGAACATCATCCCATTTCAAGGAACAAATTTCTGTGTCAGTTAGGGTAGGGTAGGCTACGATGTAGTAATAAAGAAACCCATATATCACATTCACTTAATGCAAGCAGAGTTTTTTCTTTGCTCATGACGTGGTTTCACACAGGTCAGGGGGTTCCTGCTCCATGAAGACAAGGGGCTGCTATAAAAAATACCATTGCTGGGTGACTTAAAAACAATAAACACTGACTCCTCACACTTCTGGAGGTGGGCAAGTCCAAGATCATGGTGCTGGTAGACTCAGTGTGGTGGCTGATGAGGGCCTCTTCCTGGTTCCTAGACATCTATGCCCTCAGGTAGTAGAAGGGTCTAAGGCTCTCTCTGGTTCTCTTTTGTACAAGCACTGATCCCATCCACGAGGGCTCCACCCTCATGACCTAATCACCTACCTAAGGCCTCAACTCCTACCAGCACCACATATGGGCATTAGGATGTCAACATGGGAGTTGGAGGTGGACACAACATTCTTTCCATGGCAGGGCTAGAGGATGCAGTCTCCTTTTGTATTGTGGGCCTGCCACCTTCAACACGAGGGGGGCCTCAAGCAGAGACTGAAAGTAAGTCTCCAGATCTCTAACCCTTGTCACATGAGAATCTTGGAGTGACCTTCAATAAGTCATAGAAGAGAAACAGCCAGACTTTATGCAGCTGAGAAACTCAACATGTGGCTGAGACCTTGGGCCCGGAGTTACTCAGGCTCTGGTGAATCACAGAACTGATGTTGGAAGCCCAGGAAGCCCCCTAATTGGGTTCGAGACCCAGGAGCCTGGTCTTGGAGTCTGGAGAGACTTGTGGGATGAGGGCCCTCCTGAGCAAGGAATTCGGCATCAGAAATCTTGGGTTCAAGTCCTGACTCATCTCGGCCTAGTTGTTTCAACTAACACGTCATTCTCTGAGCCTCTGTAAAAATGGGCATTCTATGTACTGCATGAGAGGCCTAGGGTAATAATGTTTGGGAAGATGCATTGAAAGCTACATATAAGGCACAAGACAAACACTATGTCCTGTGCCTCCTTGCCTCTCCAGAGCACTACCCCTGCTGGGCCATTGTGACCCCTTCTGTCCAAAGAGCAAGAAGTAGCTCACTGCAGTTCCTTCCGGCGCTGCTGGGTGAGAGTCTGTCACCCTCCCTTGGTGACTCCTCTGGTGCCCTCCGCATGTCCTGGGCCTGCCAGCCCCAAAGTCTGGGAGGTTTTGTAGCTCATGTGTCCGTCCACCAGATGATGATGAAAGGACCCGGAGAGAGGCTTCCCGGAAGCCTTTCTCAACAAATACCTCACAAACTGTGGACGCCGTCCCCACCTCTGGCTCAGTCCTCACAAGTTGGACAGAGTCAACATCAGCCCTCCGTCTTTACCCCACCTGTCCCCTGCCCTGGCTGTGGGATTTCTTAGCATCATTATTTTGTCCCCAGCTTGCTAACTGCAACTTCTACTGCTGAGCCACGTGTCCCAGACCATGTCCTTCTGCGTCTGTCCCAGCACTGCTTCCCAGAGCTGGACTAGATTGGGGGTAGGCGTAAGAAATCACCAAGAGGAGTCTCTCAATTTCAGCACAGCCAAGTCTAACAAAATCTCTTCCACACACAGTGGAACTAGGAATCCTAGGATCAGGAGTTCGGGGCTACCCTGTTTCTGCTGTCAGCTAGCTGGGGAGCAGCAGCTGCAACTCCCCCTCTCTGGGTTTCGATCTGTAAGGCAGGCTTTGGAGGCAGTGACTGCTGCTATAATTCTGAGGTGGAGGCATGGGGCGGGGAAGAGAAGCCACAGGTAAACCCCTGCTGGCTGGTCCTACACAGGTGGTCCTGGATCCTCCTCTCTTCAAGGCTTAACATGGTCTCCCCGCCATCTATGCCTTCATTTTCTCCTCCACCAGGACAGATGCCAGGTGACCACCTGTTCACAGGGCCATGCGAAGCAGGAGAGACCTGGGGAGCAGGACCCCAAGTCCTAGTGGACAAGCCTGCGAATGTGGCTGTGCCCTTGGCTTTTGGCCTGAGCCTTCCTGCGAGACCCTGAGTCTAGGACCCTCAGCTCCCAGATCTCTGCAATTTCAGTCTCCCTCTTCCTGTCCATGAGTCCGCATAATGGAGCACCTTGCTTCACCTTGCCCTGCCCCAAAGCCCTCTGGGGGCTGAATCAAGAATTGTTTCAATAATTTACTGGGAAGGTGACATTCAAGCACACACGTTTTATTTTTCATGTAATGCGCCTATTAACCCTTAACAGTTTAATAGCCTAGAAATCTTCCTAGTAGGACTTCCCAGTCCCCCTGGGAGGGGCGCTGGGCCCTCAGGCTCTCCACGGGGACTGGGCAGGGGGCCTGTAGGATGGAGCACGCTCCCTTGCTGAGCTTGCAGGACTTTCAAGGGCTCTTCCCAGGGCTGTGCTGCAGCTCCCAATGCGATCACAGGGTTTTTCTTTGGCATTTAACCCACTGCTGGGATGACATTCCACAAAACACACAGGCACTCTGCATCTAACCAGGTATGACAAAGGGCAGGCCACGAGAGCCATCTAGAGGGCCCTCATTCAGGTGCACATGCAGACTCCCTGGGGCTGCGGGGCGGAGGTGTGCCCGCTTTGTCTTGCTGGGGCAGCTCTAGGGAGAGTCACCGGGAGGAGTTTCTCCTCCAGGGGTATGGCCACTGTCCACCACACCTGGACTCTTTGGTTTTGTCCAGTGGCCCTCCTTCTCTCTCTTCCCCAGCCCCTCATCGTTGCTCCCCGATCCTGAACACCAAGGTCACTTGACCTGGGGTTGTTCCCATCTGTGAAAGGACAGGCCCTGTCCACCCAAGGAGAGACCTGCAGAATGCTTATCCTTCCTACAGTACCTGGGAAATAGCCAAGGCAGGGAGGGTGGAGCCTCACTCTTGGTGGGAGACAATGTGGTCAAGTGCATGTACGTCAATGGCAGGTTGGCAATCTTCCACAACCAGAAACTGGCCCTATCCTGTATTTACTGCCCCAAATACTACCTCTTGGCCCTCTGAAGGCCTCCCTGGGTTTCTGGAGTCACCTCGATTCTTTGCCTCAGCCAGCCACGCAGACGCTGAGTGTTCAACCAGGGCAGTGGGACAGGGGGGTCCTCGGAACAGCGCACCCTCCTCCATTTCTCTCCCTCTCTCCACTGTCTCCTGGGGGTTGTTACTCTTCCTGGAGCAGGGGCTCTCGATCCCCTCTCTGCACCCTGTCACCCTCCTCCTTCTCCATGCAGCCCACGGTGGCCGCCAACCCAGCACCCACACCACCCCCGACCACAGCGGCCCCTGTGGCCCCCACCGCGGCTCCAGCTGCCACCATCCCAGCCTCTGCAGCCAGCGCCGCCGCGGCCATGCCCGCACCCACCACACCTCCGGCCAGGCCCATGAGCCCTGCCCCCACGGCACCCCCAACGGCAGCCAGGTGACCACAGAAGCGCATGGTGTAGGCGTCCATGAAGGCCTTGGCCTCAGCCAGCAGCTCGGCCTCCAGGGCCTCCAAGACCTGCTCTCTCCCCTGGCACAGCAAGGCGGCTCCGTGGTGAGCCAGGATGGCATCTTTCTGGGCAGAGAGGAGGTTCCTCATGGTGTCAGGCAGGACCCGGAGCGCAGAGAATATGCGCTTGGTGGCCGTGTCCTGTGCCAGGAGTAGAAAGAAAGCTCCCTGACCCGGAGACCGGGGGCCCTCCCCAGGTGTGGGCCCTGCTGGCCGGACACGTGGTCCCCACGCAGGCCCAGGGCTCACCTGCTGCCGTACATACTCCTCAAACTCCTTCTTGGCAGCCTCCACCCTCCTCAGGTCGTGCAGCTGGGCGGCCATCTGTGCACAGGAAAACCCAGGCTGCCTTCCTCCTCCCTGCCCGGAGCCCAGGGCACACCAACTCGCCTCCCTCCCGGCCCCTGGATCCTGCTGGGGAGCTCTGTACCTCGTCAGGAGACGTAAACCCGGGCCCTGTCCTCCCCATCCAGCCTGAAAGGTTCTGCGGAGACATCATTGGAGAGGTCAGGGACGGCATGGGGACAACGGGCTCTGCTGGGTCTCTGGGGAGTTTTCAGACCTTGATTTCCTGAGCTAACTGCTGCCCTGTGAGCAGGCGTCTGTCTCCCCTGGCCAAGGGGCGCCCCTCACTGCAGTACCCCTGGCAGCGGCTCTTGGCATGCTGGGGGGCAGCACTCAGCACATCTGCGACGTAGGCTCGGAGGTGGTGGAAATCGTCATCTGTGTCTGAGAAAGAGATTCTTCATGCTGAGGAGATCGGGGGCTGAGCAGAACTGGGCGTTGAGAGGGTAAAGGCTGTCAGAGGCTGGGAGACACTGGCAGGTTTGCCCAGAGGAGGGCAATCTGGGGAGGCCTTTGCTGCTGGGACACTCACTGCCTGGGCTCCCGCGGTCTTTGCTGGCCCACCGCCTCCTTGGGGCAGGCAGGAGGTAACAGCGGGCGCGCCTCCTCTGGAGCAGCTCCCGAACCCTGGGGTATTTGCTGGATTTCTGAGAGGTGGAAGGGGAAAGCTCTGAGCTAGGAGTCCAGCCCCATTCCTAGCTTGCCTGCAGGACCTCTGAACTCTGCGCTGTCTACCTGCCCCTCCATCCCTTCCCTCTGTACGCTCACCTGGATGACATCACCCACGTGCCCCTGCCCTGCCTTGTTGAAAGGCGATGAATCACGGAGTAAGAGATCCAGGTGCTGGAAGAGAATAGGTCCTGACACCAGCAGCTGGGGGTATCTGGGTCCGGGAGACGCGTCCAGAAATGGGTGTCTCACCTGGATCGGCACTATCCCATAATGCCTGCCCATCACCTCAGCCACATGGAGAAACATCTAGAGACAGGACACAGAGGGTCACAGCTGGGCCACCCCAAGGTCTGTGCCTCCCCTCCCCACCAGGCCCGTTGTCCGACCCCTGCTCCCAGCTCCCAGCTCCAGGCCTCTCCGGCCTCCCCCCAACCAGGTGTCTGGAGCTTCACCCTCTGCCCTCAAACGCACCAACCCAGCTGCAGGTCATGAAATCTTAGGTCAAAGTGGAAGGTGTCTGATTCTGGTTGGTCCGGTCCCCTGACCTTATGGTCGGGGCAGGGACACGGTGGCACCCCACGCCAGATGGCTTCTCACCTCCAGATATTCCAGATCTGTATCCTTCAGTTCCTGGGAGGTGTTGAGGATCTGGAACCAAGGAGAACAAGATGGAAGAGGGTCTGCAAAGGCAAGGAGATACTGGAAAGACCCTGGTGAGAAAGGAGCTCGCAGGCCAACTGTGAGGCTTGGGACCTGGGAGAGAGCAGCCCGGGGGCCTCTACAGCCTCTGCATCTGGCTGTGGGAGACGGAAGGAAAGCTGGGGGGTGATCCTGCAGACCTTCAGCTGCCCCCACGGACTTTCGGCCCACCTTTATGTTTTTATTTTTTATAGATATTTCAGTTTTATTTAAAACTCGTATTATTCATTTCTATCCACAGCTTTCAAATTGGATTGTTGTCCACATGTATCAGGAATTAGGGGACACTTTAATTCAATTAACACATTTTTATCTGAATATATTTTTATATATAATTTACACTGGTGTCATGTCTGATTCTTTTTTCTTTCTTTGCAGCATTACCCTATTGTAAAGATACAGTTAACAATTTTATTGAACTCCCTGTAACTTTTTTTTTTTCTTTCTTTCCAACTTAGGAAAGGACTTCATGGTGTTGCTATTGTCTTAACTATACAGACCTGGCTTGCTTTCACCCCCCATTTCTATTTCTCTTTGATAATAGCTGTTTTATACAAAATCCAGAGAGAATATTGACAAAAAACATATAAGCAATTACCATATGCAACTTTCAAGGTAGGATGTCTCCAGTGTTCAAATAAATATTGGGCAGAACATTGAAATAGGAAATCGAATGACATAAAATTTCAGCAAAACCAGGAGGAAGAGAGACAGAATGAAGTTACATTTCAGCAGGAGTATAGCACTGAGAAATGGCCTTGAATCCAGGGAAGTGGGAAATCCTAGGCTTAGTTAAGTTGAAAGAAAGGCTTTTCACATTAAGTTACTCAGGTTGGGAGTTCGACTGGGAGAAACCCAGAGCTGGTTACTGAATCTTCAAAAAGGCCTATTCAAAACAACAAAATGGAAACATTCACTGGCTTTTCCAGGTGCTAGAGCAGTTAGACGAATCAGTGCAGTGTCAACCCAGTTCTGAATTAGACGTTACTTAAATATTTATATTATACTTCTAAGTATAGAAGGTAAAATGTGTACTATGTGAGAGCATGAAGGACTAGTTTTATATATGCTACCGTTTTTATATGGTACCTCCAAAGCATGAAAATATTCATATTATTTTGGTCGGCCCACCTTTAGAATAAACCATGCTCTCAACTTCACCAACTGGGGGCAACCTTCTCTCTCAGGGGCACCCCCAGAACCTGCAGGGGTGCTGGACACAAATGTGTGCGAGATAGGGTGACCATTCCCTGTGCTCTGAGGGACAGACCCGGCTGAGATGCCCCAGGTTTGCAGAAAGCTGAGCTGGAGTGGGGCAGGTAAGGTGGAGGCGTCAGATCAGAGCACCCTCACCTGGTAGGAGCTCAGCATCGTGGTGAGAGCACAGAGCTTGGTCCTTGTTTCCCTGCTCAGTTCAGGGCTCATGGCGTCCCCCGTGTCCACCAGAAACACAGCCACCTGTGCAGTGATGGGGGACAAATCAAGGGGTCAAGACTGCCTCAAGTACCTCTGCCCACCCTGTCTTCTTGTCTTCACCCCAAAGTTTTCCTTCTCCGTTCTCCTCCTCTCCACCCATCTCTGCTCTCTGTCTCTCTTCCCTTCCCCCTGCCTGACCCAGTTCTGACTTCCTCTGTCCTTTCTCTCCCTCACCTTCTTCCCATCTTTCCCCAGCAGGAAGGGGTGGCTCCACATCCATATGCCCCTGGTGAGGCTATTGGCACCCCATCTGAACCCCTGCAGGGAGCCCCCTCCTCTTGGCCAGCCACTCTCGCAGGACTCCTGCAGGGCAGAGAAGGAGGGCATCGGTTGGTTGATCCAGCCCCTATTCCCTTCCCAAAGCCGGGCTGGGACCCCTAACCTGTCCCTAGCCCCTTGCCCCAGCCTGCCCTCACCAGGCCCGGCAGCCCCTGGAGCAAGTGGTTGAGGAGGAAGTCCTTCCCTGAGTGCTGCTCCCCCAGGACAGCAAGGAGGCAGACGGGGGTGTCCCTGGCCAGGGGGTGTTTCAGGCAGCGGTTGATGGCCCCCATCCTCAGGATGAGGCCCCCAGAAGCATTGATCCGCACCAGCAGCAGTGGTTCCGCCCTCATGGCACCGGTCTCCTGGCCAGAGGAAAGAGAGGTCCCTGAATCCAGGCTGTGGGAGTCGGACCCCAAGTCTGGGGTGTGTCCAACCCCAAACTCAGTTTCTTACCCTGACATCCTAGAACAGGGTCAAAGCTACACACCCCTCTGGGACTGGACCCGGATGTCTGCATGCCCCCGCCCTGCAATGAGGGCTGTCCCCGACCTGCAGCACAGGAGGTGGTGGCCGCTGTGGCAGCAGCTTCATCTTCTCCCCCAGACTCCGGAGGCCCTTCTTCTGCTTGCATATCTTCCGGCACTCTGGGCAGCAGGGCGGCTGGCAGCCAGGGACACGGTGTGTGCTGAAGCACCGAGTGCAGAAGTCGTGGCCGCAGTCCAGCGAGACCGGCTCGCGCAGTTTCTCCAGACAGATGGAGCAGGTGGGAAGCTCCCGGGGTGCTGTGGGCCTGGACCCCAGGCCCAGCTCCAACTTGGGGAATGGCGTGTGGGACCTGGGGGGCAGAATGGGCCATTTGAGAGCCACATGTAGGTTGCAGGGGGCGCAGGCTGAACCCGGAGAGGCCATGCTCTGCCTGTTCCTCACAGACTTGCATCCTAAAACCCGGAGAGGGATCCTGGGAGAGAGAAAGCCTGGAACGGGTGGAATCTTCCCTCTGCTATGCCGCCAGCTACAACCGTGGGCAAGTTCCAGCCCCCGTCCGGCTCCTCGTTCCGTTCCCTAATCGTCCAAGAGGAAAGGTGAGCAGCTCCTGC
The DNA here is from genome assembly GCF_964194185.1 of Rhinolophus hipposideros. Lineage (NCBI taxonomy): Eukaryota > Metazoa > Chordata > Mammalia > Chiroptera > Rhinolophidae > Rhinolophus > Rhinolophus hipposideros. Next base: position 2,079,469 of record NC_138066.1, on the reverse strand, counting down.
CGTGTGGGCTATTGGAGCGATCTGGTGAGACGATGCTCGTGAAAATCCTCCCCCACTGCCTGCTGCCAGGGCTCCCTCAAGGAGTTACTGACTCAGCCTGACCGCCTAAGGAGTGATCCCTTCCACAACCTCCGACAGCAGCTTAAACACACCCCGAGACGGGACCTTGAGGAGAGGTTGGGAGCCCCCCAGTTGTGGGGCAGATGGCTCTGGTTCTTAGCAGATTCTTTCTACTCTCCCCCTCTGAGCTAGAATCAGCCTCCCTGCAGCAGCCCCAGTTTCCCTGTCTCCGTCCCCCACCCCCAGAGCCTGGCAGATCCAGCCTCACTTGCCCTCCCCTGGGAAAGCCACAAGCCCCCTGTTCCTGGACCAGCCTACTGATGAGGCCCACTGCATCAGTCCTGCCAGCAGGCCCTGGCACTCACCAACTGTTGCTGCTGTTTCCCATGAAGCTCCGTTTCCTCTCCTTGGAGAAAAATTTGGGGGAACAAACAAACAAAATAAAACACACCAAAAAAATGTTATTTTGAAGAGAATCCAGACTTCTGTCTTCATCCTGGGTTTCAGCGGCTCCCCATCCCCATTCGGCATACGCACCCCCCCATCTCCCATCCCCAGGTGGCACCTCCCACCCCCATCCTCCTCAGGTCTCAGGACTGAAGACTCGCCTGTTTGCCAAGCCAGTGACAAAAGGAAATGACTGACAAGGCAGACCTCGGCATGGGAGCCTGGGTGGGGAGAGGGTCCCGACGCCCTTCAGCCAGCGGTAAGGACGGAAGGGCTGGTGAGCTGTAGCAGGTGGAGGGTGTGGGGGGATGGTCTCCCCAGAGGAGCCGACTCTGTCAGAGCTGGAAAATAGATGTGACAGTCAGGAAAGAGGAGGCTGCCTCTGGACTCACCCCAGGGGGAGGAGACAGGCCTGCAGGAATCAGGGCTCTGGAGGAGGGAGGGAAGGGCCGGGCTCAGAATCCCGGGCAGAGGCTGGGATGCAGGCAAGCTCAAGTGCTGAATCGCCATGGAGACCGAAGGGAAAGATAAGGACACGGAGGGGGAGGGTGCAGGGAGAGAGAGAAGCCACGTGGGTGCGCTGGCGGAGAGGGAACGTGGGCAAGTGCTGCCCCTGCTGGCCCAGCCTGGTCCTTCCAGGGCTCAGGGCAGGGTGTGCAAAAGGGAGAGGTGTAGGGAATCAGAGAGAGGCCCCCTCCCTCCTTCACTGAACAAACATTTTACAGAGCACCTACTGTGTGTGGGGCCCCGGCTGCCACCATGTTGCACGTGGCCCTGCACGCCCCCTCCTGCCCAGTCGCAGCTGCAGCTTTGCTCAGCACCCTTCACTTCTATGACATTGGCTGCGTGGCCCCTGGTGCCTTCCTCTTTCAAAGGCTTCCACCTTGCTTCAAGTGTGTGGCAGTCACCTCTGCACCTTCTAACTGCTTCTTGACTGGGCTCGTCCCCTCCCCTCCCCAGTGCACCTCCAGTGGAAAGCCCCCTGAGCACAACTGACCCCATGCTGCTCAAATGCCTGCCGCGGCTCCCTAACCATCAGCTCAAAATCCAAACTACCTGGCTGCATCCGCTGTCCTGAAATGCCCTCTCCAGCCTTCCCTCTCTTCCACCCTTCTCTGCCTCTGCACCTACCTACACTCCATGTCCCCTCTGTCTGCGGGGGGCACCTCCCAGCCCTCCTGAGAGACCGTTGCAGGCCCAGTTCAGGTGCCATCCCTTCCCGACTGGACGCGATTCGGGCACCTGATTTGTGATAGGTTCAGTGAGGCCCAGGCTCTGCAGGCGGCTGATCCAGGCTGATTCCCAGATGACCTGTCCAGTCAGTGGGCCCTGGGTGCTTCCCCTCACTTCTCTGAGCTTCGAGGGGTCACAGTTGTATGCAGAAAGCCATTTGCTCAGGCAAAAATTATTTTTAGCCCCTAGGAGCAAGAACTCAGAGGGGGAGATGGGATTAGTACCTTGGAGAAGTTTAGTGGAAATCACCCCCAGCGAGTGGGATGTACCTGCTTCTGGGACTGGATCTTGTTCACCTAGGTCTTTCACACGAGAGGCTCAAGGGCCTCTGTGGACTGAATTGAAGGCAGAGAAGTGCAATGCCTCCAGCAACCCCTCCCCCTTTTTGGTAGCAAAGTCTCCCTAGGGGAGGAGCTGGGCAGAGCCATGCCCACTGTTCCCCTTCCCTGTAGAGTGGTCTTCTCAATTGTGTGGCTGGGAGAGAGCCTGGGCACTGGATTGACATGGTAGTTCTACACCTGCCCTCCCAACACAAGATCCTGGTGAGTTGCCATCCTCTCCGAGCCCCTGTTTTCTCATCACCAGACAAAGACATGGGAAAGCAGATGGGTGCCCCGTCTTCCCTGAGCTACTGCACTGGTCACATACCCGAGAGGCCAGCCCAGGTTACTCACCAGGCATCCCGCCCTTGGGGTGCAGCTGGGAACAGGAGAGACAAAGATGCTATGCTCCCCGAGGTCTCCACTGGGGGCTCATGGACCAGTCGGGAGATGAAAATGCATCGCTATGCTGCAGTGAGAACACAAACTTGGAGCTGTCAGAGCTGTCCCCATGAGCCCAGAGGCAGGAAAGTCTGCTCCAGGCAGAACGAACAGGATAGTGGGAAGGGGGAGGCCAAAGAACCAAGCCAAGCGGGGCGTGCAGGACCGCGTGATCTGGTCACATCAGTAGGTGTACCAGGAGGGCTCCCGCAGGGCATACCTGTGTTGTAGAAGCATCACGCTTAGGGATGGCTGTGTCATTTGTGGGCCTGGTGCAAAACGAAACTGCGGAGGCCGGAGCAGGGGCATTTTGGTTGAAAGCCAATCTCCCCTTCCCATAGGCCCCACCCCCCAAATCACTGCTGACAGGGGAGCCCAAGGGCGTCGACCTTCACACTGGGAGGTGCTCAGCACCTGGATTGGCGACTGGGCAAGAGGTCCCCACTGAATTGCAGCCCAGTGAGTTCTCCCACCCCAAGATAGCTGGGTCTAACCCAGCAGGCCCCAATTCTGCTTGAGCCCACGTTCAGGCCTCTAGATGCAAGAGGTGCCAAGGGGCGGGGAGGGGGCAGCCAAGAACCCATTTTAGGAGGTAATGGGAGATGGACATAGGGGACAGGGGCGGGGGGCGGGTGGTGCAAAGCTTCCAGGCCCCAGAGCATGCTCCATTTCCCCTTCAGGCTTCACTTACAAAACACAAACTCAAAGCTCAAATGATGAATCATTTCCAGATGACGGCTGCAGAACACTGCCGCCCAAGCACAGGCCCTTCTGAGGGCTGGTGCTGGTGACTGCACTGGTGACACACCCGAGAAGCTAGCCTTGGTCACTCTGGCTGCTGTGTGGACAGCAGGTTAGAAGGACAGAGCTGGAGGTGGGCAGGAGGCCAGGCTCCGTGGGCGGAGCCCCCAACCCAGGCCCGGGCACCTGAGAGACACAGTGGGAGGCCAGGGGTAGAAACCACCATGCCTCCTCAGGCTGAGAGCTTGTGCCCCTGGAGACAGGGCCGGACCCTCTTCCTTTGCTCTCAGAGGACCTTGCTGGTACCTGGGGGTCTGAGGGGAACCCTTTGTCCAGGGAGGCTGGCTGTGGGGGCCAGGCATGGCGAACTCCATTCTATCCGCTAAGCTCCACAGGCCTCTGCACGTTTCTACAGTCTCTGAGGATGATTGAAACCTGATGGGAAAATGAAGTTCTCCAAACTACAAAAAGAAAACTTCAAAATCAGAAGTAATACTTGCTTAGTTCAGTGTCTGCTACCCTTTACATTATATATAATGTATCATCCGGTGAACTAAGCTGGCGTTATCTTCTGGGAAGTTAGATTCAAATCACGCGTGCTGCTGAGTCAACAGATGTTTACTGAACACCTACTAAGTGCCGAGCACTGAGCTAGGTCCTGGAATGTCAGAGTCACCAAAACAGAAAATAGCCGTTACATGTTCATACACAATAATGATAATGGTTTTTATCAAATTCAACATTGTAAAGATTATACAAATCTTCTGCTAAAAATTCATGGCAAAAATTTTCAAATCCACGTGAGCTACGGGCAACTCTTGTTTTGACATGTTTGCTTTGATGTGGAGGCAATCCCCCCTGAAAGTCAAAGGGTCCCTGCCGAGTTCCTGAGCCTGGCCAATAAGCCCCTCCCAGGCAGGGTCAAGTGCCAGCATCTGCACAGGAAAGGAAAGGAAGAAACTCCACTCTGCCCTGTTCCTCGTTTTCTAACTAGGGCGAGGACTCCATTCAGGGGAGTCCCTGACCTACCGCAGAGACTCCAGTGGACAGGAAAGGCCACCCCGAGCTGGGCCAGGCCCTGCATGGTAGACAGCGACAGGTGACCTTAGTGAAAGCAGAACCCCGGGGAGGGGCCTGGGCAGGAGTGTGGTCCTGGTCTCAGAAGCTTGAGCTGTGAGGAGGGAGTGAATTTCAGTCCCTGGAGACAGACTCATTCATTATTTCATCATTTACCCGACAAACATCGGGCTCCTCCCTCTCTGTGGGACCAGGCTCCTGGTCGCCCATCCCAGGCTACTGACCTCCTGACCTCTGGCTTCAGCTTCTGAGCTGAAGGGGGTGGAGTCACTTTTGGGAGAAACAGCTTCAGAAGCTGGACCAGACTGGGACCCTGTTTGGGAAGGCTCTGGGTCCCCTGATACAGGCAGGAGCTGCTTCACACACAGGCACACACACTCGCCTGGTCACCCCCTTTCATGCCCTTCCAGGTAAAATCACAGACATACTCAGTGAAAATACTCCCTGTCTCCACATTGTGTGCACACACACCTTCACGACTCTGTCTTGTCTGTGTAGCCCGCCAACACACCTGCACACGTGTATAGGTTCACACACACCTGCACTTAGCCTCACAACTACACATCCACACACACGCATGTGCTCACTCATTCACACGCACACACACACGTGCACCAAGGCCCTCGCACTCGTGCACTTACATGAGCTCACACTTAGCTCCCATATGCACACACACACAGACACAACACGTCACACACTCTTAGCCACAGGCACCGTTCCAGGTGCCCAATGTACATGAACTCACCCTCAACCACACGACCTACGAGGGACCTACAACAACTATCAGGTTGTTGCAAAAGTAATTGTGCTTTTGCAATTATTTTTAACCTTTTAAACTGCAATTACATTTGCACCAACCTAATATATTCCAGATAAGGAAACGGAGGCCAGAGAGGTTAAGTCAGTTGTCTAAAGGCACACAGCTGTTAATGTCAGAGCTGGAACCCACACCCACGCAGCGAGGCGCTTGCAACCAGGCTTTTGTTCTGTGTTGTTCTTGGCTGGCAGTATCATGTCAGTTAGGAAAATAAGTCTGGAAAGGAGTTTGTGGTCTTGCTGCATCTCAGCATGCAGCCACTTACCTCAGAGTGGAGGGGAGAAGAATGCTCCCAGCCCAGCTATGGAGAGGATTGGGATCAGGCAGCTGAGTTTGGGTGGTTCTGACCCCAAGTGCTGTGTGACCTCGTTGATCTTCTCTGGATCTCAGTTTCCTGATGTCTAAGTGGAGGGGGCTCAATGAGACCAGAGTCCCCTTCTGTTGGAGTGTCCTGTTCTCTCCCACCTCCCGTCCTGGGAGCTCCCGGAGGGCATGTGGCAGGCCGGCCCTCACCAAGAAGACTGGCACGGTGGGCGCTGGTGGGCACGAGATCCCTCCCCTTCTGGTCCTGCCACCTGGTGTCTCTCCCTCCTCTGTGCTCCTGGGAGCCACCTGGACACCCCCAGCTCTGCCACTGAAGTGCAGGCCACTTGACAGGTCATTGCACCCCTCCCTCATGGTCAGCTGTGGCCCTGTTGTAGCCCTTCTCCCAGAAAATCAGCCGTCAATCTCCCGTGCCTCTGCCCAGCTGCCCAGTGGCATTTCTTGTTGGGTGACTGGCTGGGAGAAAATGAAGGAAACAAGCCCACACCTGGGTTGTGGGGCCATCCCTCCTCCCATCACGCTGAGCCAGGCCTGCTGTTCTCCACTCCTCCTCCCCCTAGCACGAGCCTCCCCCCACCTCACCTCTGCACAGGACCTCTCCCCAAATGCAGACAGCTCTCTCTGGTATGGCCCAGGCAAGACTCTGTCATCCTTATTCTCCGTTTCTCTCCCAGAGCTTCTTCCTCCTCCACAGTCTTTCCAACAGGCCCATGTGTCACTCCTAGACCGACAAGCCTGACAGGGTCTCTAAGGCAGGCATTCCCAGGGGAGCGCAGAGACCTGAACACTAGGCATGGTGAGCTGTGTGCTGATCCCACCCAAGGTGTCCCTGAGGCCTGCCAGGTGAGCGAGGAGTCCACTCACCCATCCTCCACCCCCTTACCCAACCTTTCATCCACCAGTCATCCACTTGTCTGCCCATCCACTCATCCATTCTTATACTTGCCCATCCATATTACAAGTATTTATTGCGCACTATACACCAGGCATCATGCTGGCCCTGGGAGTAGACTAATGAACCCTCAGGATGCTTCCAGTCCAGTGGGAGAGACAGAAAGTTCATCAGACGAGTCCTGGGTGAAGAGTTCTCTGACGAGGGTGAGTGAGGGGTGAGGTAGGAGGACCAAGCAAGGGCACCTCACTCAGATCTGGACATCTGCAAGGTGCCCTCCACCAGGCAATGCTCAAGCTAAGCCGAAAGGATGAATGTGAGTTAGCCAGCAAAGGTGTGGGGGTGAAAAGACATTTCTAGCAGAAAGACCAGCACGTGTAAAGACCCAGAGGTGCAAGATAAAGAGCCTAGCTAGAGTGCAGCTTCTGATGGGAAGGGCGGAAGGGGAATGGTGCCAGGGCTTCCAGGGCACACCAGCTCTCAGACGCTGCCCCACAGCCCTCTCCTGCAGAGCTAAGGAAGCGGGGAGACCACTGTCCTGTTCAGCTAATAGCTTCTGGGTGCTCTCAGGTGTGGGGAGCTGCAGGGGGTGCTGTTGTACCCCAGCCGCCCTAGTGCCCATGCCAACATGGCTGCCTGCATGCCCAGGCCCTCGCCCTGGCCCCCACGGTGCAGCAGGATGTGTTCCCCAAGCCTCACAGACACTGGTCATGCTTGCTCTCGCCCTGGCCCTGACCAACATGCACATGCACCAGGCCCTCTGTGTGCGTGTCAGAGACCCGGCCTGAGCAGCGGGGCCTGAGGGGTCAGGCGTCTTCGGGTGAGGAAGGAGCAGTGCGACAAGATTCACACCAGAGACAACAGAGTTGGAGCTCACCCAACAGCTGCCATATTCGGCTGGCGAATTTTAATTTTGAATGTTGCGAGTGCCTGGAAAGGCAGTTGCCACACTTCAGTCTCTTCCTGAAAGTCAAGGGAACATTAACCCCTCCACAGCGCCCTACGTCCCTGCGTGGTAGTTGTGACTTGAGTGGGGAACAAAGTCCCGGCACACAGGTTCAGATAGAGTAACACAGTTTTATTTGGGAGCCAATGTCCCTCCAGAGGCCAATGCTCTGGTAAGCACAGAATTATCGAGAGTAGAATAGAATTTAATAATGAACCAAGTTCCAGAGTCAATTGAGATGGGGAAGGTTCCTGGTCTGGGAGAGACGACTGGGCCCATGACGGGTCTGAGGCAAGCTGGTTTTGCAAGGAAGAACTTTGGAGAGTCCCAGAGTATTGTGCTTGCACCTCGCAGAGGACTCTGTCGGATAGTGTCTCATCCAGAGGCTCGCAGAGGGGCTTAGCCGGAGCGCCCAGGCAGACCACTCACAGCATTGCTCTTGAGCTCTACTTCTGTTCTCTTTTCCTTGGACTTGTTTACCTCTTAGGTGATAACCAGAAGTTGTTTGCCAGGAGTTGTTTATGCCTTAGGTGATAACCAGAAGTTGTTTGCCAGGAGTTGTTTACCTCTTAGGTGATAACCAGAAGGTGTTTGCCAGAGGTGTTTACCTCTTAGGTGATAACCAGAAGCTGTTTGCCAGGAGTTGTTTACCTCTTAGGTGATAACCAGAAGGTGTTTGTCAGGGGTTGTTTACCACTTAGGTGATAACCAGAAGGTGTAGCCAGGAGTTGTTTACCTCTTAGGTGATAACCAGAAGCTGTTTGCCAGGAGTTGTTTACGTCTTAGGTGATAACCAGAAGGTATTTGCCAGGAGTTGTTTACCTCTTAGGTGATAACCAGAAGGTGTAGCCAGGAGTTGTTTACCTCTTAGGTGATAACCAGAAGCTGTTTGCCAGGAGTTGTTTACCTCTTAGGTGATAACCAGAAGGTGTTTGCCAGGAGTTGTTTACCTCTTAGGTGATAACCAGAAGGTGTAGCCAGGAGTTGTTTACGTCTTAGGTGATAACCAGAAGCTGTTTGCCAGGAGTTGTTTACCTCTTAGGTGATAACCAGAAGGTGTTTGTCAGGAGTTGTTTACCTCTTAGGTGATAACCAGAAGGTGTTTGTCAGGGGTTGTTTACCTCTTAGGTGATAACCAGAAGGTGTTTGTCAGGGGTTGTTTACCTCTTAGGTGATAACCAGAAGGTGTTAGCCAGAGTTGTTTACCTCTTAGGTGATAACCAGAAGGTGTTTGCCAGGAGTTGTTTACCTCTTAGGTGATAACCAGAAGGTGTTTGCCAGGAGTTGTTTACCTCTTAGGTGATAACCAGAAGGTGTTTGCCAGGAGTTGTTTACCTCTTAGGTGATAACCAGAAGGTGTTTGCCAGGAGTTGTTTACCTCTTAGGTGATAACCAGAAGGTGTTTGCCAGGAGTTGTTTACCTCTTAGGTGATAACCAGAAGGTGTTTGCCAGGAGTTGTTTACCTCTTAGGTGATAACCAGAAGGTGTAGCCAGGAGTTGTTTACGTCTTAGGTGATAACCAGAAGCTGTTTGCCAGGAGTTGTTTACCTCTTAGGTGATAACCAGAAGGTGTTTGTCAGGAGTTGTTTACCTCTTAGGTGATAACCAGAAGGTGTTTGTCAGGGGTTGTTTACCTCTTAGGTGATAACCAGAAGGTGTTTGTCAGGGGTTGTTTACCTCTTAGGTGATAACCAGAAGGTGTTAGCCAGAGTTGTTTACCTCTTAGGTGATAACCAGAAGGTGTTTGCCAGGAGTTGTTTACCTCTTAGGTGATAACCAGAAGGTGTTTGCCAGGAGTTGTTTACCTCTTAGGTGATAACCAGAAGGTGTTTGCCAGGAGTTGTTTACCTCTTAGGTGATAACCAGAAGGTGTTTGCCAGGAGTTGTTTACCTCTTAGGTGATAACCAGAAGGTGTTTGCCAGGAGTTGTTTACCTCTTAGGTGATAACCAGAAGGTGTTTGCCAGGAGTTGTTTACCTCTTAGGTGATAACCAGAAGGTGTTTGCCAGGAGTTGTTTACCTCTTAGGTGATAACCAGAAGGTGTTTGCCAGGAGTTGTTTTGGTGAAAGTGTTTATCACTCAGTTTTGTTATGCTCAGTTTCACACAAAAACATGTTTTTTCCTTCACACATGTGTGGCCATAGTCCTGTCCCTACTAGTACACAACTTGTTTTGCAAACCTCAATCCAACATATATAATACATTTTATATGCTCTGTACACAAATAAAGATCAAGATAAGGCCGAGCATGATGTGGAATTCCTGCTTTTGTGGAGAGAACAAGGTTTTGACTTCCTGTCCAGACCCTCCCAGGGGCCATCCACCCTCTCTCCCCACGGGTGGCCCTAGCCCTGCCCTGAGTCAGGCCCGTTCCAAGCTGCAGCCTGGATGCCCAAAACCCTGATGAGTTGGGAAGGCTGCTGTCAGCTCAGTCAGGCTCCCCTTGAATGAAGCCACATGTCCCATATCCCACCGATAGGTTACAAGTAGTGTCTAGTTTCAACTTCTGTGTTCAGAACTGTGGGAGGGACTTGGCAGAGGGGACACTGAGGCCAGTCCCTGAACTCTGCGGCTGGCAGGACTCAGTCCAGACACTAGAGAAGCCGGGCCTGTTTGTGGCTGCTACTGACCTTGACCCTGAAACCTGGCTCCACCCCTTCTTCTGGCCACCTTCCAGGGACTTCCCACCGGCAGCTGGAGGGAAATCCAAGTCCCCAGGGTCCCTTCCAAAGCTCCCCAACGTCAATTTAAACCCAGGTTTCCTGAAATAATTTTCAAAATAAAACATTAAGCAACATTTGCTTAGCAATTTAGGGTTCAAAATGTGTTGCCACATGAGCTGCCTCAATTGATTCTCACAACACAGTGACTATTAGCTCCATTTTGTGAACAGGGAAATGGGCTCAGAGAGCTGAGGAGACCTTCGAATGCCAGCTCCAGAAGGAGGAATCAGACACCCTGAATGAGGACTGTGCTGTCCCTTCACCCAGCCTCACCGAGTGCTGTGCACTGTACTGTAGCCAGAGGCCTTTCCCCACATAGCCTCCTCGAACCCTCGGCCCCCGCCATTCCCCTCCTGGGGGTGCCCTCCCCGTTTTCACCCAGGTCCAAGTTGGCTCAGACTTCCTGCAGGGAACTTGCCCCATCCTCTCTCTCCTCTCCTTTGTTCCCCATGTTTAGGAAATGCCTCTTACATACCAAGCTTTGAGCTGGATGGAGGGGCTACAAGTAACAGAGTCCCTGCCTCCCAGGAGCTCACAGGCTATCTCAAACAAGGAGATGGGCAGCTGCCCCTCAGCATGGTCGGTGTTGGTCCAGAAGCCCAGGAAACCATGGAATGGATCCCAGGGAAAGTTCCTCACCTTGGGAGGATGTGGCAGCCTGAGGCGCGGTCTGGCAGGATGAGTGAGAGTACCTCGTGAAAGGTACTGGGGAGAGGCAGGGGTACTCCAGGCACAAGGAACAGTATGTGCAAAGGCCAGTGTAGCTATAGCGTAGGGTGAGGGCGGAGTGAGCAAGAGTAGAGGCAGGGTGAGAGGTGAGGTTTCAGTCAGTGAGCCACATGGCCCACCGATCAAGCATGTAATCAGATTTGTGACCACGAACCATGAATTGCCCAGGCAGACAGACGGGGGGAGCCTCTGGCTGGTTCGGACAGCCACTTCTCATTAGGGACCTCTGGGATTCAACGAGTCCTCCAACCAGTCTTCTGGTGATACACATCGAGAGTGGCACTAAGGCTTTGCTATCACAAGCATGCTGTAACGAATGCTTCTGCTGTGACTCCCCTCCCCATGTGGGTGCCTGTGGTTTGACTGAAGGGTGTCCTCACCAATGTGTTGACCTTTCCAGTGTAAGTGACGAATGTGCAAGCATATGTCTCAGAGTCTATTCAGCATTTCTAGTTTTCTCTGCCATGTTGCCAAAAACAGAAGCTTTTTTAAAAAAAAATAAAGGAGAAGCTTTAAAGCATCCTAAATGTCCAGTTACAATAAATTAATAGTTGATGATTAAATAACTAGATGTTGTAGGCCCAGGTTACTTGTGCAGCACTGTTACTGACCACTGGGCACCCTGAGGCCTGACTTTTGGTCTGAGCCCATTTCCAATTAGTATCTGGGCTGTTGCTGCCTCGCAGATGAATGTGGCACCTATGCCAGCCACTGGCTCCTTCCTGGCATCACAGTCAGCTCGGCCCCAGATGCATGCTCTGGCCGAGGCCCTGCCGTGCTGGCAGTGGGCAGGGAAGGCCCACAAGCAGCAGCACGTCCAGCGGACATCAGGAGACAAAGAAGAAGGGTGCGAAGGGACAACAGGACCGTAGGCAGAGGGAGGAGTCCCCGCAAATGTTGGGAGGCCCCAGCCATTTCCAGTTTGAGAGGGTTCTGGCATATTAATAAATGAAGTCATGGCAAAACAGGGTAATGGAAGCGGAGCCATATTTTTTAAGTTTACACTGGATGCTTTAAACAACAAAGAATCCATTTGGCCATGAAAGCCTGAGGTCTAAATGTGAGGCCCTCCGGTACTGGTCTGTGACAGGCCCCGTATGAGTCTGCCAGGGCAGCCATGACAAGGTACCACAGACTCAATGGCTTAAATAACAGAAATTAATTTTCTCACAAGTTTGGAGGCTAGAATTCCAAGATCAATGTGTTAACAAGTTTGCTTTCTCCTGAGGTCTTTGTCCTTGGCTTGTAGACGGCTGTCTTCTCCGTGTCTTCACATGGTCTTCCCTCTCTGAGTGTCTGTGTCCCAATCTCTTCTCATAAGGTCACCAGTCACTGGGTTAAGCCCCATCCACATGACCTCATTTCACCTTAATTACCTATTTTTTTTTAATTTTAATATGCAGGCAGAGTTTATTAGTGATACATTCTGAGGGAAGAGATGGGGGCCTAGCCGAGGCGGGGAAGAGAGAGAGAGGGATAGAGAGAGAAAGAGAGACAGACAGAGAGAGAGAGAGAGAGAGAGAGAGAGAGAGAGAGAGAGAGCAAGAGAGAGAGAGAGCTTGTCCCAAGGACTTATAGCTTGCTGGGTGAGATGAAGGAGTTACATATTGATTTGGCGAGAAAAGCGGTGCATGCTGTTCCTTGGGAGGGCATGACCTCCTAGGATGGGTGGAGGTCTGTTGACTCAGATCCTTACCTTGCTCCAGACCACCTCTTGTCATAGAGTAAGGTGCTGGCATGCTGCTTCTTCATCTGTGGTCTTAGCTTCCTTAACGCAGCGGGAGGGAAAGCAACCTTGGTTTGGGGGAGATACACATGGTTTTTGTGAATTTTTATGCTTCTGATTTCTTGCCAGTTTCCGTCTTTCCTTCTGGTCCCAGTAACTCACTTTCTTTGTCAGCTCAAGGTTCTGGGTGCAGCCTCTCTCTCCAGGCTCATCATCAAGAGAGAGCAATTGGCGGGGGGGTGGGGGGGGAGCCACTCTCTCTCTTTTAATTACCTATTTTAAGGCTCCATCTACAAATATAGTCACATTCTGAGATGCTGGGGGCTAGAACTTCAATATATGAATTTTGAGGGAACACAGTTCAGCCCGTACCAGGCCCCAAGTGAACAGCTGGCATGTGAATGTGGACAGGATAAGGAGAGGAGCTTGGAGGGGATGGCAGAGGCCAGGAAGTCTAAGAAAACTAGACTCCATCCCCTAAAAACATTACGGGGAAACTAGAAGAAGATAATTTTCAGTAGAGCATTTGGACCCTCACTCTGGCAGTTGGTGTGGTACATCAGAAAGGGAGGGAAGCTGGGGGCCAGTCTGTGGGGTAGGAAGCGGGCAGAAGGTACCAGGAGGCTGGCGACACCTTGTTAACCCTTACAATTCCGAGATGGGAATTAACACTACCCACCACCACCATCATTGTACAGATGAGGAAACAGACTTGGGGAGCTTAGATGACTCCCCCAATGTTCACACAAGTTTCTTACGTTGAAGCTTCAACAGCTAAAAGAGTCAACACCTAAAAGAGTCAGGCCTGCAGTGACCTAACAGGCATGTGCCGAATGCAATGAAACCAGTAAAGAGGCCAAAATTCAAATATGGGGGGGCAGAGACAGGGTCAAGCAGAATGTACAGGTTGGGAGACACTAATTGATGTGGGGGACAGCAGGAGAGAAGGACAGAGGTGACAGTGGTGAAGCAGGAAGACCCCACAAGTGCCTTTCTGGACCTTCACACTAGCTGGCAGGGTCCCCGGCTGCTGGCTGTAACCCACACTTGTGTTTCATCTTCCCTCTGAATCAGAATCTAGACTTGGCTCCAGACCCCCTCCCCTCCTCTATCCCACCCTCTGTCCGACTCCCATGCAGCCCATCCCGGGAAGTCAGCCAGGAAGCTAAGAGAAATGGCCAGCTGGCGTCTGAGGAGCAAACTCCACACCACAGATTCTGCCCAGCTGGACCCAGGCCCCTCCAGACCCCTTCAAAGTGAGAGGCAGCGTCTCGCAGCTGGACGTAGGCAGACAGCCAGATTGAATAGAGTCAGGGCCCACTGCAATCCAGACCTCAGCATAGGGGTCTTCACTGGCCACTAGCCTAGAGCATCCTTCAGTGGGGACCAGGCCAGAAAGGTTGAGGGGGGCACTGGGCAGCACCCAGTCTTTGGCATGGCTTAGATCTGGTTCTGTCCAGCTCCCTCGGCTGAGCCACACCCCAGAATTAAACTGAAGATAATAGTTACTCCTGGGCAGGGTTATTGCAGAAAGCCTGACATGCACTTGGTGCTCAATAAATGCTAGCTGTTAATCAGGCTTAGAGGCTGGGGCAAGCGTGCAACACTCACCGCACTATGCCTGCATCTTCCCACCCACTCTGACTTGGCTCTCGGCCTCCCTCCTGAAGGCCTCACTTCTTGTTCTTTGTCAAATAAAAGCCAAGAGATTTCTATAGAAGCAGGACCTGGGGACTGGCATGAAGGCAGATGCCCAACAGTACAATTTCCAGTTAATTCATGACATTGATAATAATGAGCACACATGTTTACTGGGCTCCAAAATATGCTGAGTCCTTTATACAATAGAATCTCCAAGTCTCCCTGAATTCTTCCACAGGTGGAAATATTGGCTCCATTTTACAGATAAGGAAACTGAGGCTACCCAAGTGACTCACAGCCAAGCTTATCTTGTGTTTAGGCTTCCTCCCTCCCTTCCTGTCTGTCTGTCTGTCTCTTCTTCTCTCTTCTCCTCTCTCTGTCTCTCTGACACACACACTCACACACACACACACACACACACACACACACACACACACAGTGTTTCTCCTTCCTCTCTCAAAGCCCTGGCCAGCTGCCTCCCCTCCCAGCCTCATAACCCAGGGTTGGGCAGAGCAAAGCATCCATAGCAGTCAGGCCGTTAACAATCCACAACGGGCACGTTTGTTGACCAAGTGAACTGAAGCCACTGTGAAGTGAGGTTAGGTAACAGGAAATGAACAGCTGAGCCCAGGTCAGCAAGGAGGCTGTCCAAAGGCTGGGATTCGCGTCTGCTTTCCAACAAAGAGTCTGGGGCACAAAGAGCCGGAGATTCCTACCTGGATCAGATGGTCCAGGCTCTTTGATCCCAACTGATGTCCTAATACCAAAAAAAAAAAAAAAAGAGAGAGAGGGAAGGAGGCAGTCAGCTGAGAGGTCTGAGCAGACTTGGGAGCATCCACACAGCCCAACCACCCCCATCCAACTCACGGGGCCCACCGAGAACAGATGACAGGGCCAGGCTACTTCCTCCCTTGCCTCTCACCAATGCATCCTTCACCTTCAGCCAGCCCAGTTTTTAAAGAAGGTAAATCAAAATGAGTACTTCCCAGGACAAGGGAGCAGCTGGGCCCTTAGGAATATTTCATCTGTGTAGTGGTGACTGGATGTACAAATCTGGGAAGATGAGTATACTCCACTGTTTGTAAGTTACACTTCATTACAATTTGTTTAAGGGACTTCCACTTGCAGAAAAATGAGGTAGATGTGATTTTTCCTATTCCTGAGCAAAGTGTGACTAAGAACCCTGGACATTAGATATAAAACAACAAAAGATTGAAAGGTAGAGAGAAGGCGGCAGATGGGCTGGAGACCTTGGTACATTGACACGGAGGTACCTGCCCTGGGTTTTCTTTTGTTACCTTGTCCCAGACCACGAATGAGGAGCAGGCAACCTGAAAGTGCCCAAAGATACAGACAAAGAAAGTACCAATAAAAGCCTGCTCTCTCCAGCCAAAGGGCCAGGGAAGGGACAGCCTGACAAGATAGGAAACTCCTGGACAATAAATACTCCACTCTACGCTAGGCAGACACCACAGCAACTGCAGCTCACCCCCACCAGCAGAGGTTGGGTGGAGGGCCCAGACGTCCCTGCTCACCCTTACCCAGGTGGTGTCACAGGAGATGAAGCAGGGAGCCCTAACTTTCCTCCCAGCCAGTAACAAGCTCTCTCCCCAGTCCTGAAGTACCAGTGGAGGTCACGTCGGGAGACAAAACTCTGACCCCATCCAGCACTCACAGGGAACCCCTCCTGGGGTGTCACCAAGGCAGAGTGAGGAACCCGGACTTCTACCTTTACCTGGCGTACTGAGGCCGCATCCCCTTTCCCCTGCCAGAGGAGTGTCAGAGAAAGCCAGCTAAGACAAGTTTAATAGAATCTAGCATCTCAAACCATAGTTCAAAATTGTCCAGGTTTCCTGTGAAAATCACTCATCATATTAAGAACCTGGAAGATATCACACTGAATGAAAAAATCAATTAATGAATGCCAACACTGAGAAGACAGAGTTGTTAGAATTGACAAAGATTTAAAAGCAGCCATGATGAAATGCTTCAACAAGCAATCACAAACACACTTGAAACGAGTGAAAACACAGAAAGCCTCAGCATAAAAATGAAAGCTGTGAAGAAGAACCAGATGGAAAAAGTAGAACTGAAAGATGCAATAACTGTAATAAAGTGCTCAGTGGATGGGCTAAAGAGCAGAATAGAGGAGACAGAGGAAAGAATCAAGAAATTGGAAGATAAAATAATATAAATTACCCAATCTGACAACAGAAAGAAAAACAATGGAAAAAAATGAATAGAGAGTCAGGGACCTGTGGAACTATAACATTTGTGTCTTTGGAGTCCTAGAAGGAGAGGAGAAGGAAGGACGGGCAGAAAAGGTACTCAAAGAAATAATGGCTGAAAACTCCTCAAACTTGATGAGACATAAACTTACAGATTAAAGAAGATGAGCAGATCACAAACCGGATAAACCTGTATATCAAGGCAAGACACATCATAATTAAACTTCTGAAAACTAAAGATAAAGTATTTAAATCATCCAGAGAAAAACAACACCTTATCTATAGGGGAAAACAAGTCAAATGACAGAAATTTTCTCTTCAAAAACCATGGAAGCCAAAAGGAAGTGGCACAATATTTTTGAGGGGAAAAAAATCTCCAGGCTCATATGGTTTCCCTGGAGAATTCTATCAAACTTTTAAAGAAGAATTAACATGAGCTCTATACAATATCTCCCAGAAAAACGGAAGGAGGAGGAAATGCTTCCCAATTTATTTATATATAAACTTAGTACCAAAACCAAAGACAGTTCTAAAAAAATAATCCAGATCAATATGCCTCATGAATAGAAGCAAAAATCCTTAACAAAATATTAGCAAATAGAACCCAGCAATATGATAAAAGAATTATACACCATGACAAAGTGGAATTGATTTCAGGGATGAAAGATTCATTAATGTTTAAAAAAATCAATCAACACAATCCATCATGTGAACAGGCTAATGAAAAAAAAAATCACATAATCATATCAGTTGGAGTAGAAAAAGTATTTGACAAAATTCAATACCCATTAGTGATAAAAATTCTTAGAATAGGCATACATATGGGAAACTCCCTCCACCTGATAAAGAGCACCTATAAAAAAACCCTACCACTAACATTATGTATAGTGGTATAGTGGTGAAAGACTGAATGCTTCCCCCGCTAAAATCAAGAACTAGTCAGGGATGTCTGCTCTCACTACTCTTAGTCAACATAGTACTGAAGTTCTAACCAGTATAGTAAGGCAAGAAAATAAAATAAAATAAAAGACACACAGTTAGAAAAGGATGAATTTAAACTTGTCCCTATTTGCAGATGATATGAGTGTCTATGTAGAGAATCCCAAGGGATCAATAAAACAAGACAAACAAACAAAAAATACTGAAAACCTCCCAGAAGGGATAAGTGAGTTCCGCAAGGTCAAAGGATGCAAGAAATACATATAAAATCCAAATTCTGTTTCTATATACTAACAATGGACATATGGACACTGAAATTAAAAGCACAGTACTTTTCTAATACTTGAGTATTTACAATCACACAAAAAAATACTTAATGTTTTTTGTATTTATGTATTTTGTATTTCTTTTATAATTATTTGTAATCTAACAAGCCACAAGCAGGATTTGTATGCTGAGAACTACACAACTCCAATAAAAGACATCGAAGATCTAAATAAGTGGAGAGACATACCATGTTCATGGATTGGGTTGGAAGATTCAAGATAGTAGAGATGTTGATCAAGTGCCCTCAAATTGATATGCAGATTTAATGCAACTCCTATCAAAATCCCAGTGAGATATTTTTGTACATATAGACAAGATTATTCTAAGGCAGAGGGATTAGAATAGTAAGAACAATTTTGAAAAAGAATAATAGAGATAAATTAATTTTTCCAACTTCAAGACTTATTATATAACTACAGCAATGTATAATATTGACAAAGGGATAGACACATAGATCAATGGAACAAAATAGATAACATAAATAAATATACCCAACTGACTTTGACAAAGGTATAAAATTAATTCAGTGTAGAAAAGACAGCCCTTTCAAGAAATGATGCAGAAGCAATTAGATAGCTATAGGCAAAAGTAATAATAATTACTAACACCTTATATAAAAATAACTCAAAATGGATCACTAACCTAAATGTGAAATTATAAAACTTTTGGGGGAAAAATAGGAGAAAATCTTTGGGACATACAATTAGGCAAAAAGTTTTTAGACATGACACCAAAAGTACAATCCATAAAAGGGAAAAATGATAAATCAGACTTAATCAAAATGTAAAATGTTTGTTCTTTGAAAGACCATATTTGCAAACCACATATCTGACAAAGGACCACTCTGTAGCATATATAAAGATCTCTCAAAACTTGGCAATGAAAAAGCAAACCATCCAGTTACAACATGGGCAAAAGACAAACATTTAGTTATTTCAGTGAAAAGGATATACAGATGGCAAATAAGCACATGTAAAGATGTTCACTGTTAGTCATTAGGGAAATTCAAATTAAAATTCCAATGAGATATAATTATATATCTATCAGAATGGTTAAAATGAAAAATAATTACGACATGAAATGCTGGCAAGGATGTGGAAAAACTAGGTCGGTCACACATTGACGGTAGGAAGGTAAAATGATACAACCGTTCTGGAAAACACTTTGGCAGTTTCTCAAAAAAACTAAACATGCAACTACTATATAATCCAGCAACTGCACTTCTGAGTGCTTACTCCAGAGAAACAAAGAATTATGTTAACACAAAGACCTGTACACGATGTTTCTAGCAGCTTTATCCCTAATAGCCCCAAACTGGAAACAACCCAGATGTCCTTCAATAGGTAAATGATTCAACAAGTGCTACATGGACACCATAAAATACCACTTAGCAATAAAAAGGAATGAACTATTGATACAGACAATGACCTGGATGAATGTCCAGAAAAGTATGTTGAATAAGAGAGCCAATCCCAAAAGGCTATATGTCTCATGATTCCATTTATATGACATGCTTTTTTTTATTATTAGTTTCAGGTGCACAAAGTCATAGACGTTTATCATTTATATCCCTCACACTGTGTCAACCCCCCTCCCCCCATCCACTACCCCTCTGACATCGCACACAGCCATTACATTTCCACTGTCTCTATTCCTAATGCTGTACTCCGCTTCTTGTAAGTATATACATACATATATGTACATATATAAACTTGTAGTTGACATTCATTATTGTTCAGCTTCAGGTTCAGGTGTACAGAGCAATTATATGACATTCTTGAAGCCATAAAATTCTGGAAATGGAGAACAATTGGCGGTTGCTGGGGGCAGGGCTTAAGGAGTGCTGGGGGAGCAGGGAAGTGAATGGAGCTGTACAGGGGCTGCAGGAGGGCCCGTGCGGTGCCGGAAGTGCTCCCCATCAATTCTCCAGTGGCCCTATGTTGTCTTTAGGACGGTCTGATGTTCCTTCCATGGCCGCCAAGGCCCCACGTGGCCTGCCCAGCACCACTCGTGCTCCCTGCTCTCAGCACCTCCACCCTGGCCCACTCTGCTCCAAGCACACGAGCCTGCTGGCTGCTGCTCAACCACCACACGCAGCCCTACGGCAGGCCCCTAGCCTGGGGTGCTGTTCCCCTCTGGGTCTCACCCATTCGTCCTCACCCTTCAGGCCTCTGCTTTCCTTTTTTCCCCACATGCCTTCCCTGGCCTTCCAGTCATAGACAGCCCCCCATTTCTCTCCCAGCAAGCAGCGCCTCCGGGGCCACGCACTGGAGGGTGAGCCCTCTGTCACCACTTGTGACAATTCAGGGTCTGCACGTCAGGCTCGCTCCACTGAGAGTATCGGTGGGACACCCCGACAATCTCCCCCACAGAGCCACTGTAGGTTGAGGTGCACCAGCTTTGGTCACCAGGCTGCACTGAATTAGCTGTGGTGGGCTAGCCTGGGTGAACATCAGGTGACTCTCCTGAGGCCAGCATGCGGCAGCCAGTCGCAGAGCTGTGGGCGCGCTCCCGGTGGCCCCATCCGTGCCTGGGCAAACATCTGAGGCAGTGAGGGCACACATCCACAGGAGACAGGGGCACAAGTGTTCACAGCAGCCTTATTCATGGTAACCCCAACTGGAAACAATCTCAATGCCCGCCCACAGGAGAATGAACACGGAGATGAATCATGACGCATTCATGCCATGAAATGCTATCCAGCAGCAGTTCTCCGTGTTGGTCTCAGGCCCCTTCCGCACTCCTGGTCATCAGCATGGGCCACGTAGAGCTTTCATTCACGTGGGCTGTAGCCACTGACATTGACCAGGTCAGAAATTAAAAGGAACATTTCAAACATCGTTTTATCAATTTATTTAAAGTAACAATAACAAATCCATTACATGTTTACAGAAATAACATGTTTTTATGAAAAAACCATATTTCCTAACACAAAAACACAATACTGAGAAGAACGGCATTGACGGTACACTTTTGCAAATCTCTGTTACCCGGCTTCACCAAGAGCAGCAGGCTCTCCTGCTCCTTTGTTCAGTCTGTTGAGGAGACACACGTCATGCAGCCTCTGGAAAGCTCCACGGCACACTCATGACAAAACCAGAGTGGACAAGGTAAGTGGTGTTTTAGTACTATTGTGAAAATCACTGTCATCTCTCAGACACCCTGATAGGGCCTGGGAGACCCACAGAGGCCCCAGATGACACTTTGAGAACCACTACACAAAGTAATGTTTATTTAAAAAAAAACAAAAAAAGCTGTTCTGTTAAGCAAAAAAAACACAGATCCCCAAGAGTATATACTGAATTATTCCATTAATAGGAAGTTCAACACCCACCTAAACAAATGTAAGATGAGAGGAGTCAGAATAGGGGCAACCTCAGGCAGGCATTGGGGCATATAGACTTGGAGGGGCACAAAGGAAACCTTCTGGGTGTTGGAAATGTTCTATTTCTTGACCAAGGGTGGTGGCGGGCACAGCTGTTTACCCATGTGATAATTCCCCTAGCTGCACACTTGACTTAATACACCCTGTCCCCTTTCCCATACCATTGTTACACCCCAACAAAACAGAAACATAATAAGATCAGGCTGACCTTGGCTTCAGCTGCATTAGAAATGCCAGGATGCACTTGCCCTTTAGCTTGTGAGGATCAGAGGTCATTTGTGGGGGTCCCAGCCGCCAAGGGCATGAGCACTCCCCATAAGAGCCGAGATTACCCTCATTCAGCAAGGGCAGACCTCAGAGGTCACAGGACACCCACCTGCAATGCCACTGCTGGATCAGAGAGACTCAGGCCCTGCGGGACGTATCCCCCACTCCTGCCCCGGGCCCACTCTGTTAGGTCCTGAGCAGGGGTGTGTGCCCTGTGACCCTACCAGGTCTGAAGGGTGGAAGAGGGCATTAACACTGGCTTTGGTTTTTCTCATGCTGCTGAATCTCTTCTTTGACTCGTGACCAACTCTCTTGGCAGGAAAAAGAACCTGTTCTTAGTTCTACCTCAGGCAGGAACTAGACATTTAGTCTTGGTATACGAGATGAACACAGCTATGCATGGGCCTTGGACTCCCCCACAGCCCTTCCTGCCCACAGTTCACAGTTACACAAGCCAAAGTCCTTCCTACATTGAGAAGACTCTGAAGAATCTGCCCCATCTTCTCATGACCTTTCCTACTATTCTCCTACCTTTGTCTCCTCTGCTCCAACCCTGCTAGCTGAATCATTGTCCCTCAAACATATTGGCACACTCCCGTCTCAGGGCTTTTGCTCAAACTGTTTTTTTACTTAGAGATCTTCATGGTCCCCTGTCTCATTTCCCTTAGGTCTTTATTCCACAGATGGAATACAACGATGGACCACATCAGCCCCCCACCCATTATTTGTGGGTAACACTCTACTGGAACACAGCCATACTCAGGTGCTTGTGGATTGTCTAGGGCTGCTTTGGGGCCAGTGGCAGAGCTGAAGAGCTGCAACAGAGGCTGTATGGCTCCCAAAGCTTAAAATAAGGCACTTTACAGAAAAAGTGTGCGGACCCCTGCTTTAATCCCATCTTACAGTCTCACTGAGCCGTCCTTGGATCAAACTAGGTAAAATTTCAGTCTGTTTCAATCAATTCCACTTGCACTTTTGTTTTCCCTTCATTACGCTCATCACCACCCAGCAAGCTATGGAAGTGACCTATGTGTCTTGTTTATTGTCTGTCCTCCAACCCAAATGCCAGCTCCAAGAGGGCAGGTGATTTCATCTGTTTTGTTTCTTGGTCTATTCCCGTCACCACAAGAAGGGCGATTTGTCAGGGCTCGGTAAAATGAATGACGGAGGATATGCATGTGCAGGACTGTTTCTTTCATTTCTGTCTTCCTAACTGTCAGCATCATAAGCACGTTTCAGCGCTGTAACCCCACTGTTTGCACAGTGACATCGCAGGTGCTCCATATACTGAAGGGTTGAAGAATGAGGGGATAAGTGTGCAGGCGAATGTGCGTGTGCATGTACTTACACAGTTTGGTGATGAGAGGACTTGTTGGAAATAGAATTCTGAGCCCTTTAGTCCTTTATATCAGTAGGAATTACACTTGGAACTTGAGTTCAGGATTCCCAAATGCATGCTCTTCCATTCTATTGTTTCTTTCTAAAAGATCTCCAGGAAGAAACCCTTGAATACGTAGGGCACTTTACAGTTTACAAAGCCACGTAACTTTCCTTCCAGTCTTCCAGCCTCCCTGAGCTATGGGCCAAGCCCTGCACTTGCTCTTTCCTTCTTCACCCTCCCTTCCGCTAAGCCCCTGGACCTCCATCCCCTCCATTGCACTGCTCCTTTCTTTTCCTCGGGGTCCCACAACCCAGGCTTCTTTCCTTCAACAGGTGCATCTGGTCACAGAGCTGCTCCCACCCAACCATGAGCACCTCAGGGTGGCTCCCTGGTGTGTGCCAAGTGCTGGGGAACAGGCTCAGAGCCAGCGGCTGCCCTCAGGAGCTGACAGGCAGGCAGGTGCAGGAAACAAGGCAACAGAATCCAGAACCTGGCCAACTGGGAGTCAGGGAGGGGCACTGCGGGGCAGGCACCACAGAGAGCACCATGAGTACCCACCCACATGGGCCTGTGACATGTCAGTCATCCAGCACCCTCAAGAATCCTCCCACAACGTGGGCTGGGGGCCCTTGCTCTCCTTCCTGCTTGGATCTCCCTCTAACTGTGTCCTCACTGTATGTGGCCTGCTGAGCTCCCATAAGCGTCCCCAAGGACCTGTTGTTCTCCTGTCCCATGGGATCAGAAGGCTCTTAGGGCTCCCAGGAATGTGGAAAAAGAACGAGCTTCAGGTTCTAATCCCGCTTCTGCTGCCTCTTGGAACATCAGTTTCCTCATTTATAAAAGGCAGAACATTGTGCCTACAACAGGAAATTATTTAGAACAAGATTAAGTGTTTAAATAACCCAGGGGGTTAAATCTGGTGGATTCATCGCTCATATTTATTTCCTCTTCATTCTAAAACCCACTAAAAAAGACAGTAAGGAAGTGAATAAAGATATAAATTCTCTTCCCATTTCTGTGTTTTGTTTATTGTGTGAAAATAAAAACAAAACACCTGTGGGGACAAAGCCCCAAAAAGCAGTTTCCAGGCTCTCGGCCTCACATAGAAAGGTGCTGGCTCGGGTAGTAAATGGCCATCAACTGTGATCAGATGGCCATCAGCTGTGGCTAGTTGGCCTTCAGCTGTAACCCGTAAGCCATTGGCCACTAATATAACGGCTGTGGCTACGCTAGCAAAAAAGAATGGGGGCTAGCAAAAAGATGGTGGCTGGCAAGCGCGGACTGCTGTTAGGCAGATTATGTAGATCCTGCTTCCTGTGTCAACAGCCCAGCCGCCAGCGAGAATATATTGGTTT
The DNA here is from genome assembly GCF_964194185.1 of Rhinolophus hipposideros. Taxonomy (NCBI): domain Eukaryota; kingdom Metazoa; phylum Chordata; class Mammalia; order Chiroptera; family Rhinolophidae; genus Rhinolophus; species Rhinolophus hipposideros. The sequence goes on along the minus strand of NC_138066.1, from coordinate 2,055,468 downwards.
GACTCCCCTATCTATGGCTCCGTGGGTGTTCCTGTTTGGCCTCACCGTGTCCTGCGTTCTTATGTGGGGAGCGGGAGCAGAGACCCCGCTTGACGCCCCGCATGACAAATGGCGCAGCGAGCAGGGTCCCTGCAAGACAACACCTCCATCTGGTCACACTACAGGTTTTCTGTTCTGTGAATAACACGCTTCTGACCCATCAGCGACAGTGTGGCTCAGCCTCACCCGAGTCCCTACCAGGTTCCAGAGCCTCCTCCGAAGTCTGAACAAATAAGCAGCAGGCATTCGAAGAAAGCCTCAAACACAAATCAAACAAACAAAGCAAAGAGAGACAATGCAGGAAACAGAAGACAAATTCAGATTATAATTTATATCCATAAAGAAATAAATGACATGCATGCGTAAGACAAAACAAATGAAAAATACTGCGTGGTCTGAGGAAGGAGCAATTGAGTGAGCAACAAGAACGTGATTTAAAAATGTGTGGATAATGATCTGAACAGACACCTAACCCAAAAAGATATGCAGGTGGGGAAGAAGCACACGAAAAGATGCCCCACATCATCTCATTAAGGAATTGCAAATTAAAGCAATGAAACTGTACCGGTATTAGAATTGTCCACTGATGGTTGTTGGTGCCAATTCAACACCAACAGAAATCCCCAATTTGGGGTGTGGCGAAGAGAGAAACTACTCTGTGTAAACAGCTCAAGTGGGATAGAGCAAAGCTGTGGAAGAGCTCAGTAGTGTCACCGCTCAATCACGAAGCAGCTTGGCTGTGAGGTGGCCCCAGGGCGAGCACCCTCGCCAGCTACACAGCTCAGCCCTGCCCTGCCCTGCCCTGTGCCAGCCTGCTCTGCGGAGACAGCGTCAGTGTCTCGTCTTCAGTGTTTTCAGCTCCACTGGGGAAACACAGTCTGGGGAAAACATGCTCTCCCAGCCACAGGGGAGTTGCCTTATAGAGAAGTCCCTACCCCTGGTCCCTGACTAGTCCATCCTCGTGCAAATGAAGACGCCAAATCCTTGCCGTTTCATCAATCCTGACTGGTCAGAAGGGAGCCACTCTGACTGACCAATGAAGATGCGGCTAGGCAATAGCTGCACAGCTCCGATCGGACAGGGAGAGTCTCAGTCCTCTTGGTCAAAATCCGATTCCAGAACCCCTTTATAAGGGCAGGCTCCGAGGGCAGGAGCACAGTGCGGGCTTCTTCCCTGAAGTGTGGTTTGCGGGAGAGGCCTCTGGGTAGAAATGGCTGCTAGGCTCTGTTTTTATTTGTTTGTTGTTTGTTTGTTTGTTTGTTTGTTTAATTTGAGCCCAGTTAGCCACCAGGAAGCCTTCTTAGTAGGTATCTTCTTTCTCAGGGTACACAGAATGTTGAAAACTCAGAACACTGACAACGCCTAATGCAGACAAGAATGTGGAGCAATAGGAACCCTCGTTCATTGCTGGTGAGGATGCAAAATGGAACAGCCACTTGGGAAGACAGTTTGGCCGTTTCCTACAAAACGAAACGTACTCTTCCCACACAATTCAGCAATCACACTCCTTGGTATTTACCCAAATATAGCAGCTTCATGATTCCAAAAACGTGGAAGCGTCCAAGACGTCCTTCAGTAGGTGACTAGATAAACTGTGGTCCATATAGACAATGGAATAGTATTCAGTGCTAAAAACAAATGAGCTATCGAGCCACGAAAAGACATGGAGGAGACTTAAATGCATGTTACTAACAGAAAGCAGCCAAGCTGAAAAGGCGGCATAGTGCATGATTCCAATCACACCATACTCTGGAAAAGGTGAACTATGTAGGTTCATTTATTGTAGCAAATGTCCCCCTCTGGGGAAGGATGTTGATAGTGCGGGTTGGCTGTGCCTGTGTGGGTGCAGGGGGGTAAATGGGAGTACAAGGTCTGACAATTAAGTTCGCAAACTCATCCCAGCAAAAGTGCTACATACCTCATTGCTGACTATCACTATGGTGACCTTCGAAGTCCTCCCCTTGGCAAGCTATGTACCGACACCAGAGCCTAGTCCACCCTTCAAAGCAGTGTTGGAACTCTTTTTCTGGAATGGCCATCAGAGCTGTCGTCGTATTACCCTTGATGTCCTGAATGTCATCAAAATGTCTTCCTTTCAACATTTCCTTTATCCTCGGGTAAAGAAAGAAGTCACTGGGGGCCAGATCAGGTGAGTAGGGAGGGTGTTCCAATACAGTTACTTGTTTACTGGCTAAAAACTCCCTCCCAGACAGTGCCCTGTGAGCTGCTGCATTGTCGTGACGCAAGAGCCATGAATTGTTGGCGAAAAGTTCAGGTTGTCTAACTTTTCCATGCAGCCTTTTCAGCACTTCTATATAGTAAACTTGGTGAACTGTTTGTCCAGTTGGTTCAAATTCATAATGAATAATCCCTCAGATATCAAAAAAGGTTATTAGCAATATCGTTGCAACAAGTTTGCAAACTTAATTGTCAGACCGTGTACCTTCTCAGATTTGCTGTGAATCTAAAACCTTCTCAGATTTGCTGTGAATCTAAAAGTACTCTAAAAAATAAAGTCTATTTGTTTCAAGGAGCAATTTTTGAATTGTACGCTTACAGTGGGTAGATTTTACAGTATGTAAATCATACCCCCAATAAAGCCTTAAAACAAGGAAGAATGGGAAAATGAAAATAATAAAACAGCCAATTTTTTACATCAATAGGAGTGTTGGACGTAAAGTGTGTGCTCCAGAAATTAGATTTAAAAACACAGAGACGGGAAATGTCAGAGAAGAGAACAAACAAAGGTTTAATTTGGAAGGTCCAGCACCCAACTAGTAAAACTATCAGACAGAGAACAGAGAAAATGGAGGAAAAGAAGGCAGCTAAGAAAGTGGTAATAGAAAAGAATTTCTCAGAATGAGGACACAAGCCTCCATCGTGCCAGGGTCACCAAGTGCCACACAATGGAATGGAAAAGACCCCCCCAGGCCTCCTCAAACACCAGGCAGGGAACTGCTGTTTTTCATAATAGGACCTTTCAGTACCCTTTTTTCCCCAACTCTGTTCCTGCATTCATTTGATTACTTAAAAAACAAAAAACAAAAACCTTTCATCTGTATGTTTTCTCCCCAGTATGCAGCATCTACAGATCTCACACATCAAAATAAAATCAAGCACGTATGTGACATAAATCCCAGATGGTAAACGGGATGGGAGTTCATATCTCAATATGTCCTAATCCCAAAGGCCTTTAAGGTCGACTCCAAACGTCCTAGCCTGCCATTCCATGCCCTCCCCATCACCAACCTGGTGCTTCTCTCAGCCACACTCTGAGCTCCGTCAACTGAACTTTCCCCAAACTACAAAAAGAAGTGGAGAGAGACACCAAATCCCTCCCGATCTCCCTTTTACAAAGAAGGAAAACATTGGGAGGGAATGTGTTCCCCACCACGAAACACCCTATGCCGGGCCTTGGACCCCTGTCAGCCCCTACCTCTGCTCACCATGGTCCCTCCCACTCCACCCACTGTCCCTTTCGTTTTCACAGCCCTTGTCATCACTTTATTTTCCCTCTCTAGCTCCAGGAGGGCGGAAAGCTGCGTCTGCCTGTTCACTACTGCCGGTAAAGGGGTTAGCATGCCTTATACGTCCTGGTAGGTGCTTATTATGGGCTGACACATGTCCCCAAAAGCCACATGTCAAAGCCCTAATGCCTAGCACCTCAGAACGTGACTCTGTTTGAAGACAGGGCCTTTAAAGAGCTGAGGTCGTTAAAATGAGGCCACGAGGGTGGGCCCTAATCCAACCTGTCCTGATGTCGTGCAGCAGCCACTGGGCCCCACGGAAAGCCCTCCGTGTCCTGCCGGCGACTGCACAGGCAGACCCCTGCCCTCCACAAGGCAGCTGGGTTCATGCCTGTCTGTTTTCCTCATGGCCCCTCTCACCTGTTACAGCAGCCGCCTCTAGGGAACAGCCTGGGTTTCGGGAGCTCAGCCAGCCTCTCCCCCTGGCAGACAGCCCTGTCTCTCTTGGAGCCCCCTCACTGGCCTGGGTTGGGGGACACACCCTCTCCCCTCCTTGAGTGCTCTCTGCTCCTAGGAGTTCCCTCCAGAACGCCCCCCCTCAGCGCCCTCCAGCTCAAGCTGAAGGTGGGGTGATCATCAGAGGAGTACTTTGAGGTCTTGTCCTTAGCTGTTGTTCCAGACATTCCACAGGCTGCTGGGCTTTTAGAAGAAAACCAAAGACCTTGTATTAATCAGGGTCCTGGCAGGAAACAAAGGCAGACTCAGCTGTTTTGTTTGTTTTTAAGAGAATTTAGTGAAGGGACTGTTTATTTGGGGGTGGGTGTTAAGGAAGCAGCATGAGTTGCTGAGGCACCCTGGTACTGGTGATGGCGGGAGCCTTGACCATCCCAGGCTACAGGGGAAAGGGGAGGAAATGGGGTTATCAGAGCCAGTGAAGGGGGTTACAGCAGGAGCTATAATGGGGGGGGGGGCACAGCCATTGCCAAAACTGCAGTCCTGGGCAGGTGGGAGCCAGGGAGAAATATACCCCAACCTCCCTATTCTCCCATCTCCTGCCGGGGCCTCCCACTGGCCAAATCCAGGGCCATGGGAACCCAGGCACGCCCTGGGACAGAGCAGGACAGAGAAAGGTGGAGTGGAGCGGGAAACGCCAAAGCGGTGGGCAAGTGCCCCAAGCAAGGCCAAGGCGGTGCGTGCTCTCAGCGCCTGGAATCTGGCTCTTGACCAGACAAAGGCCCGGCCCACGCAGTGCACAGCAGCACCCTGAAACTGGGCCAGGACAAGCCACTCCTGAGGGCTTCCCAGAGCCCTGCAGCAGCCTCAGCTGCCCACCCACCCTGCTCAAGCAAGTTCTCCAGTCTCGCAGCAACTCCGAGGCCTTGAAAGCCTCCAGAGAAAGCGAGTCAGAATCGGTAAACATCTTCACCCATGTGATTTGGGGGTCTTTTTCAGAGAACAGGCAGAGCAAACCAGTTACCAGGAGGGCTGAGCACCCAGCTCAGGGCTGTGCAGCCAAAGCCGGAGCCAGAATCACTCATCAGTGCACTTGCAAAGTCACTGCACTACCAACCAACCAGAGATCCTAGAACCCAGACACCCCTGGAGTTACTACTACCCCAAGAATGGATTCTTCGTGTTCCTGCTTCTCAAATCAACATCTCCCAAAACGATGCCCAAGGCAGTGCATTTGATTGGCTAAACCATGTGCCTCCAACCAAACTGCAAAGAAGCCTGGAAAAGTGAACACCCCCACATTCCAAATAGGGGGAAACCCCTAGACATGGGAGGAAACGTCACATGCTGGGCAGCCAACAATGTCCACTAATACATGCACTTTTTCGATACTGGAGTGTTTCCTTCAGACGCTGTCTCCAAAGTCAGTGTCCACCGACTGGACTCTTGGTATGTAACGCCAAGTTTCTTTCCCTAAAGAGTTAAACTCCTTCACAACCGCATCCGGGAACAGTGTCTACTTTGCGCAACCACATACATTAAGTTGTTTTTAAAAACTAATAGACAAAATATGATTGATACTTTATTGCTTTTTTTTTTTGCTTCCTATGTTTGTTTGTTAGTTGTAGTCTGCAAAAGACTTTGATACTTGAGTTAGAACACATTTTATTATTTGTTTTGACGACTGACTTTTCATTATTTTCCTTTTTGCAGCCTGTGCTAAAATTAGCTGGCATTTGCGAAAAGATGTATTAGGATTAGATTCAGCTGTAACAGGAAAAACAACAGAGGCTTAAACTAGATGGACACTTCTTTCTCTTCCAAATAAAAGAGATCTAAGAGGCAGTCCAGAACTGGCCGTGGGCCCATCCCATGAAGTTATGAGGGACCCATATCCTCCCTGGTCACCCCTCTACCATCTCCTCATGGGGTCTCTTCCTCCCCGTCTAAGGTGGAAGCTGGAGCTCCAGCCGCCATGCCCAACAAAAGGACAGAGGGCAAGAAGAGGGAACAGCTGGGAACCAGGGAACACTTGTTTGCATCTTACCGGCCAAAATTCAGACATGTGGCCTCACCAAGGGAGGCTGGACAATTAGTCTAGCTAAAGATCAGGACCCTACTACTCAGGACTAAGGTAAGACTGGCTATTTAGAGGCAGGCAACCGTCTCTTCCATAGACAAGTATAAAAATCACGTTGAAGACAATCCACTCACGTAAGAGCAATCATTGTTTGTGACGAAGATAGCTTATATTCAGCAAAGTTACCAGCTGCGGGCACGTGATAAGATTACGTACTCCTTACCACGGCCCTTTGAAGGAAACACTATTAATATCCTCAGTTTTCACGGTGGAAACAGGCACAGAGCGGCTAGGTAATGTGTCCCGGGTCACCCACAAATAGATTTGAATGCAGGCAGCTTGGCTCCAGAACCCCCCAGGACACAACGCTACCACGAAGAGAGGCAACTCTGACCAGCAACTATAGATCCAACCCACGAAGAGAGGCAACTCTGACCAGCAACTATAGATCCAACCCAAGGAGGCCGGCGAGGCTTCTCTAAGGGGCTGATGGACTCAGGAGTGAGGAGAGGAGACCTGAGCAAGAGCTGCTTTCCCACTGTGGGCCTCTGAATGTTTCACTTTTCCATCCGTTCAACAAAGTTTCTTTCATAACACGTAGCACATTTGCAATGAACTAACACCTGCGTTTGCCACTCCTTGGGGGCACAGAGTAGGTGCTCAGAAGATATTTCTGAGTGAGGGCATGGCTAGGCCTACTCTGTGCTGGGCTCTGTGATGTTTGCCACTCCTTGGGGGCACAGAGTAGGTTCTCAGAAGATATTTCTGAGTGAGGGCATGGCTAGGCCTACTCTGTGCTGGGCTCTGTGATGGCTGCCGAGAGTCCAGGAATGTGACACAGCCCTGCTGTCGGCACTTAGGGCCAAGCAGAGCCCAACAGGTGGACCTCACAGAGAACAGAGCAGGCAAAGGCCAGGGGAAGGTCTGGTGTGGATAGATTGTACTTTATGAGTCACAAGCAATAAGGGATAAGGTTCCTAAGGTATGTTAGACTTAAAATTCCTCTCAAGCTCAAGGTGAGACATTTAGCCTCAGCTCTGAGGTGACAGGGAGCCAAAGAAGGCTTTCAGCAAGTGGTGAGAGAGCAGCCATCTGGAAAGACTCTTCTGGCAGCCCGTGCAGAGGATGGGAGGTGGGGGAGACCGGAAGCAGGGAGACCCACCAGGATGCTGGATGAGCACCCTCGTTAGAGGGCCCCAAGGAGGGATGTGACCTGAGTGAAGAAAGGCACAGACGGGCTTCAGGGACGGTTGGGAGGTGGGCAGGTTAACACCTCGGCTCAATGGAGGCAAGAAGGGAAGAGGTGGGCTTTCAAGGCTGGGGAAATGGGACGCTGGTTGAGAGGGGTTTGGAGGGGAGAGTCTGAGGTTGGGTGGAGGCCAAAGTGAGGGGTTTGGAAGAAGGAAGGGGGTGGGGTGAAGAAAAACAAAAGAGGCCCTGTGCTTGCCAGACAGATCCCCAGGGGAGTCTGGGAAGAGAACGAAGGGGGCCTGAGGAAGCCAGAGCAAGGGGGGCTGGAAGGGGCTGGAGAGGGGCCCTGGCTGGAGCAGGGGCTGGGGCAGACGGCGGTTGGACGCCTGCAGACTGTGCTCATGGCTCAGAAATGTCCCAGCGCTGCCAGGAGCCTGCCTGGCCCCTGCTGCCTCTTCACCCCCGCAACCCCAGCCTAGCCCTGACACCAGGAGCTCTGAAGCTGTGCCCCCCCCCCCCAGAATGGGCCTCCCCACCCAGAACCCAGGCATACTCACACCCTCCCCACCAACCCTCAGCTTTCTCCCAGTGGCCGATGGCACAGGCCAGGGGAGGAGGGGGAGAAAATAAACACACATCTGCGGGTGGGGTGGGGTGGGGTGGGGTGGGGGGTCAGGAAGCAGGGTCTGGGCTGCTGGTGCCACGGGGCGGGCGCACAAGTCCAGGGGGCGGATGGGGAAGGGGGTCCAGGGAGCGGTCTGAGCCAGCCGGTTAACGTCTACAGTCCTTTGCCCCTGACAGGCCTAATGAGACACAGGTGGTGCCCTGGCCCCAGCAGACGCTGGTTCAGTGCCTGGGAGGGGGCGGAGGGGGGGAGGTTCTGCTGCTCCAGGGGGTGGGGCTGGAGCGGCTGGCCGGGGGCCCAGCACATAACTCTGGGCGGTTGCAGTCTGGGGCAGCAGACACTCGGCGGACACCGGGCCACTCGGAGCTGAACTGGCAGCATGAAGGTACCGGGCGGGGCACTCATGGCATTAGGGGACTGAGCCCACTCTGTGGAGAGGGCACTGACCAGAGAGGGGGCTAGGAAGGCACAGGGGGTTCTCGTGATCCAGTAGAAATTCTTTAGCTATGAGGGTGCTGACCCTCCCAGAGTGGGGTTTCTTGGGAGAGGAAAGAAGGCACGCAAGGGGTTTCTGCAGGGGGTCGTTTGTGTGTCCGGGTGAGTGCAGAGAAAGTAGTGGGGGGGGGCTGTCGGGCTGGAGAGAGGGGCTGTGCTAAGGTCACCCTGTTTTCCTATCACCAGGCCCTCCTGGCCCTGCCGCTGCTGCTTCTTTTCTCTACTCCCCCCTGCGCCCCCCAGGTCTCCGGGATCCGGGGAGATGGTAAGCAGCCCACGTTTGAAAATGTGGCCTGGCCAATAGGCTGGGCAAGCTGTCCTGAGCCCCCTTTTCTGGGAGTCAGGGCTGAGCCCCAGCTTGGCAGGACTCAGTCTCCTGCTCTTTAAAATGGGGCAGGTGAATTAAACGACCTTCAAGCATCACCCCTGTAAACGACACCTTACAAGTTCCTATGACAGAGACAAACTGTGGGGTGCTGAGGTGTGTGGTGTGCCTTAGCCCCCTTCTCCTCACCCTCCCCACCCTCCCCCAGCTCTGGAGAAGTCTTGCCTTCAGCAGCCCCTGGACTGCGACGACATCTACACGCAGGGCTACCAGGCAGACGGCGTGTACCTCATCTACCCCTTGGGCCCCAGCGTGCCCGTGCCTGTCTTCTGTGACATGACCACCGAAGGGGGGAAGTGGACGGTGAGTGGGAGGAAGGGAACACAGGCCCAGTTCTAGTCCCAGCCGTGTGCCCAAGCTTCACCTCTGGGAAGCTCAGTTTCTTCATCTCTCAAATGGGGTAATACCCACAGCATAGTTCGTGAGCTTCTGCCAACACTGAATTCTAGGCGCTTAAGACACATTAGTGCATATAATGCTCACTAACCCTGGGAGGAAAGTACATTTCACAGACGAGGAACTGAAGCCAACAGGTGAAGTCACTCTCCCAAGGTCACAAACCAGCACAAGAAACCCCCACCCCCTTACCCCCGGCCCCCAGCATTTGACCTCAAGAACGCCTTCTTTCCCTCTTCCCGCACTCAGCGGCTGCTCAGGGGGGTGCCCTGTGAGCCAGTCTAGGACTCCAGCTCAGTCCTGTAACAAACCGCCTAGCATCACAGGGTCCACGCCTGGGTGAAGCCCCTGCCCACTGGACCCTCGATCGTCCAGGCTCGTTCTCTCTGCTCCAGGTTTTCCAGAAGCGATTCAATGGCTCAGTGAGTTTCTTCCGGGGCTGGAATGACTATAAGCTAGGCTTCGGCCGCGCCGACGGGGAGTACTGGCTGGGTAAGGCGGGGCCCAGGTGGGCTGGGGGCGGCCGCAGAGCCAGGTCCTGGCTGACCAGCGGCCCTGCTCCCCAGGGCTGCAGAACCTGCACCTCCTGACGCTGAAGCAGAAGTACGAGCTGCGAGTAGACTTGGAGGACTTTGAGAACAACACAGCCTACGCCAAGTACATCGACTTCTCCATCTCGCCCAATGCCATCAGCGCTGAGGAGGACGGCTACACCCTCTACGTGGCAGGCTTCGAGGACGGCGGGGCAGGTAACGGCCTCCTGCCAGCCTGAGGAGGGGCCGTGGGGGGAGAAGGCAGGGCAGGCACTGCCCAGTGGGACCCGGACCCCCTTCAGGCCCCTCCTTTCCCCTCCTGGCTCCCAACCAGCTTGGCCTCGGCCCCGGCCACTCCACTGCAGGCCGCCCTGTGAGGAGCAGCTGTTTCTCTTCATCGCAGCACAGCTACCCAACATCTGGCGCAGGGAGGGTGCCTCATGCCAGCAGACTGACACGTGGTGTCTCTCACACACCACTCATTACTGCTGTCACCTCCCACCCGCCAGGCGAGGGGCTCAGCTCTCCGCCTCAGCGACCCCATCCCTCTTCCTCTCCACCAGGTGACTCCCTGTCTTACCACAGCGGCCAGAAATTCTCCACCTTCGACCGGGACCAGGACCTCTTCGTGCAGAACTGCGCGGCCCTCTCCTCGGGAGCCTTCTGGTTCCGCAGCTGTCATTTCGCCAACCTCAATGGCTTCTACCTGGGTGGCTCCCACCTTTCCTACGCCAATGGCATCAACTGGGCCCAATGGAAGGGCTTCTACTACTCCCTCAAGCGCACTGAGATGAAAATCCGCCGGGCCTGAGGGGCTGGCCCCATCAGACCCTAACGCTGCCCTGGCTGCTCGGGGTCTGAGTGCTCCCTCTGCTGTGCCTGTCCCCCCCACCCCCACCGCCCAGGTCAGTTCTGCTGCTCTCTTAACACCTGCTTCTCACAGGGGGCCTATGGCTCTAGCCCCACCGGATCCTGTCACACCCACCTCGAAGCCAGGCCTCTGCTCCCCTCCACCTGAGGCTACGCTGCCAGCAGCTTCCCAGGCCTCCTCTGAAGGGCACAGCCGGCCTGGACCCGGCTGGACGCCACGTGACTTAGTAGCCTGCACCCTATCCCAGAGGCTGAGAACCAGGAGCTTCAGGCTTTGTGATCCACCTCAGTCAGCTTCCTTCCTGTGCGCTGCTCCATCTGGGGCCACCCTAGCATGCTACTCTGAGCTGGCATGGTCTGACCAACACCCAGAGCATGTGGCCACCACTGCCACACCCCAGCAGCACCCCCGCCCCTGCCGGCTGTCCTCACAATGTCTCTCACACTTCACCTCTCCCCCACCAACTTATTCTCTGGCGGTGAGCACCATGGACTCCTGAGCCCCACCTCACTGTCATACTGTTTCCTCGACCTGCCTGCCCCAGGCCCTCAAAGCTCAATGCCAAAACTGTATTCTACCACAGCTACTGCATGCCACCCGTAAATAGCCACAATCAAGGTAGGCATAGATACCTCCCACCCACCCCAGGGTTGAGGTCTGACCATGTGAGGGGGCAGAGGACACCTTCTGTGGGGCTGGACGCAGGTGGGGAGTGGAGGTCTCAATAAACCTCAGGACCTGAATGAACTGGCTTTGGCTATTATGCACGCAAATGTGTTTGCTTGGCCCCAAATGTGGGGACCTGGCTCCGCCCTGCTCCCCTACTGACAGCACCTTGCCCTCCACTGCACAGACACCTGGAGTTAGGTGCTACAGGGAACGTGATATGTCATAGACCTCATTTTGATGGCAACAAGACCGACTAGTAATAAAATTATGTAATACCAATAATACCAACAATAAGAAGTACAATACAAGGATCACTTGGGAGGAGGGGTTTTCCGATCCGGCTGTGGCTCAGCGGTGGCTCAGGTGGCTACTTAAGGCTGAAGAGTGGGTCTGAGATGAACCTGCAGAGTAATCCAAGCTGAGCTTCCCCTGCTGGGCCCAAGGCTCCAGCCCGGAGAACGCTCATGAGAGCCGTGGAGCTGGGTCTGCCCCTGGCAGAAGGCACAGGCTGTGGGCCTCAGGGCTCCTGGAGGTCAGGCAGGTCAGCCAGCAGCATTGGGGAGTCCATCTGGATCTCACGCTGCAGGGACTCGATGTCCGCAGGGTTCATGCCGTGGCCCTCGAGCCAGTCAGCAAGAAAGGAGGCTGAGAGCGAGGCTGAGTCTGCCTGGCTGCAGGGGAAAGGGCAGCAGGGAGAGCTGTTAGCCTAGGCCGGCTCCTCGCCTACCCTCTGAGCTCCTCCCGCATGAGGAACCACTACCCACAGCCCCATTCTACAAAGTCAGTCCAGCCGTCTCACCTGTCCTGAGGCCCGTCAGCCACACCCATGTCGAAAGACTGGTTTAGAAATTCCTCCAGGTCAAAGCCGACACCATAGCCAGCCCCACTGCCCTTTGGAGTGCCTGAGAACACGGGGGGCAAGGGGTCCTCCACCTGTAGGGGATAGCAGCAGGTTACTACGCAGGCACCACCGAGAGCACGCTGAGGTGTGCCGGGCACGCCCCCAGCCCCATCGCGCGATCGTCCAGCTTCCCCGCCGAGTATGCTGCGGGTGAGTCTCCTGGGTACCCGTGGTTCGGGGCCAGCCACGACGATCGCAGATCAGCTGGGGCCCATCTCCAGGCCAGGCACTTCCCAGGAGGCATCCTATTTATCTCCCCACCACCTGCTTATCAGAATTATGCTCCTTCCACGCGCAAGGGGGCAAGTTCAGAGATAAAGCCCTACCTGCGGCTCAGTTTTCATGGAATAAGGGCACACCAAAGCCGCTCTCATCCCCGTCCCCACGAAACGGCAAGGACTTCCCAAACCCATTATTCCTGGGCCCAGATTCAGGTATCCTCCCAGCCTAGGCCTCTTCTCTCACCTGAGACTTGGACAGCCGCTGGGTCACCAGGTTGACATCGGGTGACTCTGAGGTGGAGGGCTGAGGAGTCCCCCTGAGATCTGAAGCGGGTGGGCCAGATGGGAAATAAGGCAAAATACCCTGGGTGCTGGGGTCAGGCAGCCCCGCGGGTGGCACAAGCGCCTGAGGGGCCAGGAGGCTGGAGGAGATGGCAGTTTGGAGTGGGGTAGGGCCAGGGACCGGCCCAGGAGGGACGGCAGGGCGGGGAGCAGGACCGGCGGGTGCACAGGCAGGCTGTGGGGCGGGACCAGCGGTGGAGCCTGCAGGCTGCAGTGGGGGGCCGGTGGGAGGACTGGTGGGCTGGGCTGGAGGGGGTGTTGGTGCCGGGGCCGGGGTGGGAACTGGGGCCGGGGTCGGGGCCGGGGGCCGGGCCATGCGAGTCCAGCGCTCCAACAGGCTGCGGTCATTGTCACTGAGCACCAGCCCAGCCAGGGGATCGGTAGACGGGACCCCAGAGGCCCCAGCCCCCCGCTCCTTGCGCTCCCGCTCCTGCCGCCGCTTCTCACGCTCCTTGGCTCGTTCCTGCCGCCGCCGCCGCTTCTCCTCCCGCTCCCGCTGGCGCTCCTGAGCTGTCACGGGCTTCCGAGGCTCAGGTGCTTCCAGTGGGACGCTGGGGCCATCTGCAGGGAAGTTGAACAGGGGGAAGGTAAAGGTCTGTGGTCCTGTCCAAGCCCGCAGGCCCCCTTGTGCCAGCCCGTTCCCGTCAGTGGCGGCCTCCGCAAGGCACCTCTGAGCCGGCTCCGCAAGGACTTGAGCAGGGCAGCTTTGAGGGCCGCCTTGGTGTTGTCTGAGATGGCACCCTCCCTCTTTGGAGGGGCGGGTTCACTCGCCGGTGGGGGCGGAGGCTGCAGAGTCAGATCAATGGTGTCAGGTACAGGGCCCGGGCACGGCGGTGGGGCTGGCGGAGGTGACTCCATGGCACAGTCCCCACTGGGAGCCCAGGGACTGGGCATTTCAACGTCGGGGCAGCTGGGCTCACTGGCCACAGGCTGCAGGGAAGGCTGGAAGCGTATCTGCTGGCGGATGCCCTCACGCCGCGCGTGGAAATCCTCGATCTCGGCCACAATGGCCTCCTTGATCCGCTCCCGGGTGAGGGCTTCCCGGTCAAAGGCGAAGTCAAAGGGTGGAGCACAGTCAGGCTCATCATCAGGGTCATGGTACTTGGCCAAGAAGGGGTGGCGAAGGGCGGCAGCCGCGGAGACGCGGGCACTGGGCTCAAAACGCAGCATTCGCCCCAGCAGTGAGAGGGCCTGGCGGTCAGCACCTGGGTACACTGTCTCCCAGGGCACAGGCTGGCGAGGGGGCAGGCTCTCGATGTACGCCCGCACCCTCTCAGCCCCCACAGCTTGAATCACAGCTGGCGATGGGGTGCCCAACACCATCATGATCAACTGCAGCTGGTGTACATAGTTTTTGCCTGGGAAGAGCTGACGCCTCGCCAGCATCTCACCAAAAATGCAGCCCACAGACCACAGATCAATAGCCTGCGTGTACTCATGCAGTGAGAGCATGAGCTCAGGGGCACGGTACCAGCGCGTGGCCACATATTCGGTCATGAAGTACTGGTGCTCAGCAGGCGAGGTGCACAGGCCACGTGCCATGCCAAAATCACCGATCTTGAGCTCACAGTTCTCATTCACCAGCAGGTTTGAGGGCTTGAGGTCGCGGTGGATGACCTGAGCTGAGTGCATGTACTTGAGGCCCCGCAGCAGCTGGTACAGGAAATAGCGTACGTGCTCCAGTGTGAGGGGCTGCGAGGAATGGATGATTTGATGCAGGTCGCTCTCCATCAGGTCCAGGACCACATAGCTACGAGGGACAGGGAGAGAGATATGGGCTGTCCTGTCTCATCCACACTCCAGCCCCACCCTCACCACACCCACCTGGCTCCAGACAGGGAGCGGCCTTACCCTCAGAGCCTGGAAGGGCCAAGAGCATGGTATGAAGGGTCTAGATGCTCTACAACTTTTCCATAAACTTAAGTGAAGTTACATCACTTTTCTCTCCAGATCTAGTTCCCCGTCAGAGCAAAAATGAGGGTGGACCAAATCAGGACTAGCGAACAGCTACAGTTTGGGGGCTGTCTCCATTGTTTGGTAATGGCCACTTGAACAACTGCTGAACACTGTGGCGGTTTGCCCAGTGTCTGTCGGTAAGCGTTCTGTGATTGCTTAGTGATGACGGCTATGGGAACAGGCAGCTGTGGTTATCGTGTGTGAGCGGTGCTTACCATCCTCTGCACTGACATTCTATGAAGTTGTAACATCTGTACTCTTCTCCAGAACCAGCTGTCCCTGGCAAAACCCTAAGGGAGCACCGGTCCTGGAATTATGGGAATTTCCCCCGTGGGCCTTACATTAGGTTCAGCGGTCCTTCCAGAACTTCAGCAATACGGTCCTAACCTC
The DNA here is from genome assembly GCF_964194185.1 of Rhinolophus hipposideros. NCBI lineage: Eukaryota > Metazoa > Chordata > Mammalia > Chiroptera > Rhinolophidae > Rhinolophus > Rhinolophus hipposideros. Next base: position 2,040,454 of record NC_138066.1, on the reverse strand, counting down.
CAGAAAACTCCCATCTCTGCCTGCCTCTCCCATTCCCATTTCTTACACGGATTTGAACTCGCCATAGGGCACAGTGGGCCTCAGGATGTCCTTGATGGCGATGATGTTGTCATGCTTGAAGTGTTTGAGGATCTTCAGCTCCCTGAGGGTCCGCTTGGCATTGGTCACCACATCAAAAGCATTAGGGATCTTCTTAATGGCCACCTGTTGGCCTGCGGGGCAGAGAAAAGCCAGACACCATGGGGGACCTTGCCGCAGCTGCAGAGTGGCACAAGGCCCCTTTCAACATCTCCCGTCTGGGATGCAAATACTAGCTGCCACGTACTGAACGACAACAGCTACTGTGTGCTGAGTACCTACCGCGTGCCAACCCCTGTGCTAAGCACGTTACATGCACTTCACACCTGTCCCGAGACAGGTACTAAGAGCTGCAAGACGGAGATGCGGACCCCGTGGCGATAGCTTACGGGGGTCGCACAGCTCGCTGGTAGAATCGAGACTGCAGGCAGGCCACCTCCCGACCTTCTCCGTCCGGCTCAGAGCTTACCCATCCCAGCCCCAGTCCTTTGTGCTGGGCTGTGGCTGCGGAACACCCTTCTGTCACACACACAGACAGGCTCTCCAGCTGGGCTCCCTGGACTGTCACTTTTCTAAGGGGGAAGCGGGCGGACGTGCCGGCCACACCCCGTGCCCGAGTTTCCGAGCGCCGTGCACGACACTGCCCGGCGCCGCAATGCACACAGCGGCGTGTGCCGACTCGGGCCAGGACGCGCGCGCGCGGGGGTCTGTCCCCCTGGGGGACCCGGTTCCCACACCTGCGCGCGGCCACGCGGGCAAGCTCACCCGTGAGACGGCGGCGCGCAGAGGACACCACCCCGTAGGCCCCATTGCCTATGGTCTCAATGACCTCGTACTCGTCCCCCACGTCGAAGGTCACGTCGAAGGACCGGGCTTGGAGCAGGGCTAGGTTCTTGGCCGCCACCGACGCCGCGGTGCTGACGGGCTCCGCCTTCGCCCGCCCCGGGGGCTCTCCGGAGCCGTCCTCGCCGTCTTCCTCCTTCAGGGGCTCGGCCATGGCGCCTGCGCGGAAACGCTGGTGAGCGGGGGCCCGCCCCGCCCCGCCCCAGGCCTCAGTTTCCCCTTTGGGAGGCGGGAGCAGGACCCCGCGATTCCAAGTTCCCGAAGCCCATGGGGACCAGGCGGGGGGCAGAAGCCGGCGGCCGGCACGCAGTACACGCGCCACCCCAGGGAACCGGAGCCCCAAGCTCAGGTCGCCGTGCAGCGCAGGGTCGGAGGTGGGGGAGGTGCGGCGAGGCCGGTTCAGGAAGGAGGGGGCGGGGCACTCCGCGGCCCTCGGTCTGCACTCACCGAACCGCGCCCCGCCCCGACGTCCCGTCGGGGCTTCCGAGGGTCCCCGGGGCCCCTGGCCTCCCGGCCCCAGCGGAGGGGGCGCCCGGAGCCACCCGCTCACGTGTTCAAGGCCGCCGCCTCCACCTCGGCACAGAGCTCAGCCCCGCGGGTCCCCTCTGCCCCGCCTCCCAAGACCACGCCCCTCTCAGCCTCCGGCCAATCGCTGGGCGGCCTCGGAGGTGGTTCTCACCCCTTGTGCTCGCGTCGTCCAATCCGAGCCCACCTGCAGAGGAAGCCACGCCCGTGTCCTGCGCGCGCCCGCGCGCGCCACTGCCCAGTTCGCCCGCGGGAGCCGCCCGAAGTGCGCCCAGCGCTTCTCAGGGGTGCGGTCGGCACCCCGCGCCGTCTCCCGACGCATGCGCGCCGGCTGCCCCGGGCGCCGCCTGCAGGGAAGGCAACGCCCCCGCGCGTGCTCGCGCGCATCTCCATTGATCGGCTGCTTCTCCTCCCGCAAATCGCCGCGGGTCCTGGCAGCTCCGAGGGGCTCACGTACCTGGCACTTTTAGCTTGGCGGCCGGCTGGCGAAGTCCCCCCCCTTCAGGCCCCTCTCCCCTTTTCAGTCCCTGTCGCTGGGAGAGCGTGCCCGCCATGTTCCCGCTTGGTGCCGGGAGCCCGGCTCCGGGAAGGCATCGTCCCGGACGAGGGCGATCCGTCACGTCCAACCACAGAGTTCCCGGTCCTCCCGGATCCTAGAGCGTCACGCCTGAAGCCGCGGACGGGCCATGGCTCGGCCTCTCTGCCCAGCTTCCGGCGTCTCGCCGCCTCCGCCTGCTGTCAAGACCAGAAATGAGTTTTGGTAAGCCGACACGCTGCTTACAATTCTTGTTCTGTGTACGTTCCCCACGGTTGTGGCTTTGGCTTTTTTGCTGTTTACTGAAGCATGCATAAAGCTGCACCGATTTTCACCAACTTAGTACAGCAGGGGGTCGGAGTCAGGTGAGAGGCATCAGCAGCACTTCCGAAGAACCTTCTCTTCTGCAAGGCTGACAGTCCTTTCTGCTAACTCTTTTCCGTGCTTTTTTTGTGTTTCCTGCAGTGATTTTTAAGAGATCAGTCGGGATCCGGACATTGTGATACTCCGTCTTTAAAGACTCAGCATAAGGAAAAACACGTGTAAGGGTCTTAGGTCAATATTAGGACAAGTAGATTCCGTGCGTAGACGCATACAAACCACATGTGCCGCCTGATGAAGGCCGAACTATAACACGTGTTCCTGGTTTTCCCGAGAGCATGATAAAAAGCCAAATTATCGGTTGCATGGTTTGCATTCAACGTGAACAAAGAAATCATATTCGTGGGAAGAGAACGTGTTTTTCTATCGGTGAGATGGGGTAGCCTTCAGGTGAGTTTTCCCTGACTCTGAAATACATGCTAGAAGGCCTTCGGTGTCCCCCGCTGTAAATAGAGGGCATACAACAGCGGGACACATGGCACGTCTTTTTAGGGGACGTCTGGGGGGGTCCTGTCTGGTCCAGGAATAAATAAAACAAAGGACCAGAAGAAACTCAGAAACTGTCTTCTTTAAATTCCCTATGAATATTTCAGCTAGGCCGGGGACGCACATTACAGACTGCCACATTCTCTGCAAAAGCTTGCTAATTCGCTTCATTTTCCACCCACCAGGAGCTGCGTTGCCCTTCCCCCACTAGGCCTTTATTCTGCCCTGGAAAAGTCATCAATGCTCTAACTATATTAAACACAACAGACACCCTTCAGTCCTTGCCTTCCTGTGCTCTGTTGCATATGGCACAACTGACCGCTTCTTCAAGAAAAAAATTGTTTCACGTGATTCCAAAGGTTTAAATGAAAAATCTTGGTCCCACCCCCAGGTGGCCACTTGCATAATGTCTTACCAGAAGTATCAATAACCAGAGAGGTCCCTCTTTATTTTTTTTATTTTTTTTTTTAGTAACAGCTCTTTTGACATAACTCATATTCTAAAACTTTTTTTTTCTCCCCTTTTTCCACTTCCCCCCCACTCCGGTTCAAGCCGTTGTTTCTCAGTCTAGTTGTGTAGGACACAGCTCCCTGGCCCTGGCTGGTGTTATGAGCCGTGTGTGCCCCCGGCTGAGGCAGTCGGTCGGTCACCGGTTGTTGGTGGCTGCTCATGGTAGCTCTTGCCGGCTCGGCGGCTGGCCGCTCACGCTGGCTGCCAGCCACACGCTGGCCACCGGCTGTTCATGGCAGCACACAGTAGCCTGAAACTGCACAGCAGCCCGTGGCAGCTCACACCAACCTCCAGCTGCTCAAGGCAACCCAGCTCCAGGGAGAGCTGTTGTTCACAATCAGCTGTAGAAAGAGCAGCTCACTGGCCTATGGGGGAATCGAACTGGCGACTTCCGCTTTAGGAGGAGTACAACGCTCCAACCACCTGGGCCTCCAGGCTGGCCCCTAAAACTTCTAGTGTGCAATTCAGTGTTTTTCTGTTATGGACAGAGTTGTGCAACCATCACCACTACCTAATTTTAGGACCTTTTCATCACCCCAAAAAAGACACCCGTTTGTAATCCTCATTTCCCCTCACCCTGCCCCCAGAAACCACTGACATACTTCTGTCTGTGGATTTACCTATTCTGGACATTCCGTAGAAATGGAATCTTACAATATGTGACCTTTTGTGTCTGTTCTTTCACAGCATATTTTCAATGTTTATCCTGGTAGCATGTAGCAGAACTTCATTTCTTTTTACTACCAGATGGATTTGGATACACATTTTGTTCATCCACTCATCAGTGGATGGACATTTGGGTGTTCCACTTTTTGGCTGTTATAAGTAATGATGCTGTGAACATTTATGTACAAGTTATCACATGGACATGTTTTCGTTTCTCTTGGTGTACCTAAGAGTGGGATCGCTGGGTCATGTGGTAAACTTTATATTTAACTTTTTGAGGAACTGCCAAACTTCCCAGTGGTTGCACCATTTTACAACCTGACTAGCAATATTTGAGGGTTCAATTTTTCCACATCTTCACCACCAATTGTTATTCCCCCCCCCCTTTTTTTTAATTATAGCCATCCTAGTGGGTGTGAAGTGGTATGTCATTGCGGTTCTGATTTGCATTTTCCTAATGATTAGTGCCGCTGAGCATCTTTTCATGTGCTTATTGGCTATTTGTCTTTTGGGGGAATGTCTATTTAAAGCCTTTGTTCATTTTTAATTGGATTATTTGTCTTTTTGTTGAGTTGTAAGAGTTCTTCATATATTCTCGATGTAAGTTTCATCAAATACATGATTTACAAATATTTATTCCCATTCTGTGGGTTGCCTTTTCACTTCCTTGATGGTATCATTTGCAGCACAAAATTTTCAAAATTTAGAACTATTTAATTGCAATGAATTCCACTTTATTTTATCTTTTGTCACTTGTGCCTTCGATGTCATATCTAAGAAACCACCACATTCTTTTTTACAGCTGTCCCTTTATGAATGTAATCTAACCAGCACTGTGTAGGTGGATATTTACGTTAGTTCAGAATTTTTGCTGTTGCAAACAATGCTGCAATAAATGATCTTGAACACATCATGTTGCAAACTGCAAATATATTTGCAGGATAAATATCCAGAAGTGGAAGTGCCAAGTGCCAAGTTGAAGAATATTGAACTTGTCATTTTAATAGTTAATGTCAAATTTCTGTCCTTAGAGATTGTACCAGTTTAGACCCCCACCAGCAGCCTGGGAGAATGATTCACACAAGCCTTTTTTAAAAGCTTGGAATTATTTGCCTATGTTAAAAACGGGGAGAGAGCTCGTAAAAGTCTGATTGCTGGTTTCTTTCAGAAAATTGGAAAAATCTGTCAACATCAGCCTTCCATTCCCACACAGCAGTAACGGGCTGTAACAGCAGCAGCCCTGCATTGGAAGGGCGTGGGCTCTGCAGTTCACCGCTGTCCCTTCCCCTCCCTCAGGGCTCCCCAGCACGCTCCAAGTGTCAGATGCCATTTGTCATTGTACTTACACCACTGCTTTCTAAATGTTATTAAAAGCAAGGAAACAAAAGAGGCTGAGAGGACATGGGTCTCAAAAAGAGAGGGTGGAGCACAAGTACATCTCTGTGGGAATGAAGACTTTTCCGTGTGTTACACACAAATATTCGGCTGTCTAGGCTCCTGTCTCCTGCCTGACCACTGTGGCTCCTGGGAACCTCTGACGATTTTTGAATAGGAAAACACCCTTCAGAATTGACTTCCTGAAAAATAATTTTGGCAAACAGTGTGGAGGGTGTACTTGAGGGAGAGAGACTGGAGGCAAGCAAATGATGGTGACAGTCCGAGGGACAGCGCTGCTAGGGGCCTGGACGAGGCTGTGGCAGCAGGACTACGGAGCGTGGAAGTGTGGGTGGTGTCACAATTTCTGGGGTGACAATGGAGATGTCACCAAGATGGGGACCTCAAAAGAGAACCAGGTTGGGCGATGGGTGATGAGCTCAGTGTTCGATGCTTTGAGGTTTGTTTAGTCACCCTGGAAGCCTTCATGAGCTTATTAACCCTCATCATCTCAGGAGCTTGGGGAGCTCTCAATGTCAGACTCCTTCAAACAGCCGAGCCAGGGCCCCCTCGTCAATCATTCCAGCAAAGATGCCCTCTTATTGGACACGCTCAGCCAAGGGGAGGGAGTATGCTGATTGGCCAGACCTGAGTCACCTATCCTCTTCTGGAAAGGCGGGGGACTCCAAGCCCAGCCAAGCTCTGCAGATGGAATGGCTGAGGGCCATTTTCCCGATGGAAACCTGGGCTTTACGGACAGTGGGATGGATACAGGGCCAGTGGAAATAGCAGATGTGTGTATTGGCTTTGGCAGCACATGTACTAACATTGGAACGATACAGAGTTTAGCATGGCCCCTGCTCCAGATGACATGCAAATTCGTGAAGCGTTCCATTTTTTTAAAATAGGAAGTGCTCCAAATGGAAGAGATTAAAAGCAAATATCTATCGGTACTGGCAAGCTATGAGATCATTTTTTAAATGGAATCTCAAATAATTTAAAACTTTGTTGTATATCCATTACCCATTAACGTATAGAAATGATTTTTTATTGCCAGAGTTTCAGAAAAGTTATAATGCATTTTTAACGTTCTCAGTGAATATATGTAAGAACAGTGCAATGGCCCTTTCAAGTACCATATCTACTTTTTAATTTCATGATGAAAAAAGAAAGAGAAGAAATGGCAGACGTGCCCTACACATCGGCACCCCTCTGCTACCAGAGGAGCTGTAGTTAAAGTCTGAGGACCACAAGGTGGGTCTCCATCTGGGGAAGCTGCTATGGTGATGTTACCGCATCCCCGCCATCCCAAAGCTCCTTTGTTTGAAGAAGACACAAGTTGGAGTCGGAAACCCCTGGGTTTGAATCCTGCTCTGCCACATTGCGGCCAAGGCATGCTTTCCTGTCTGTGCTGTGTGCTGGGGTCACGCATGAACGTGCAGGCCCAGCCCACTCACAAGGGACACCCACTCTTACCCAGGCAGCTACTGGCCCCTGTGGTAGGTGCCAAGGTGGGAGGTGTGCAGGCACTGAGCAGCCAGGGAGGTCAAGAACGGACATCTAAATCAGGACCTAAAGGACAAGCACGTGCCAGCCAGGGGAAGAAGCCAGGAGAGGGGAGGAGGGAAGGGGCTGGAGAGGTAGGCAGAGGCCTGATGGTGCATGACCCTGCGACGGGACAACCCTGATCTCAATACCCTCATCTGCGAAGTGGGGGTATCCCTGGTTTGGTTGTTCTATGGATTCGAGAAATGATAGGAAAGCACCTAGCACAGGGCCTGGCCCTTTGGAGGTGCTGGACCAGCCGTCACATCCACTCATGTGGACTTGCCCCACACACCTGGAGGCGTTTGAGTAGCGTCTTGGGTGTTTAAACACTTCCACCTTCACCTTCTAGAGAGTCATTGTCATGGTTTGCAGCTGAGAACACAGGCTCATCCAGGAGAGGGAGAGAGTGAGAGACCCAAGGCCTGGGTGTGGGGATGGGTTGCCTCTGCCCCCAGCACTCGCTGTACCCAGTGCCCATTTTTTACACAAAGACACACCTCTCTATCATCGGCAGCCATGAGTAATCTGGTTCAGTCACCCAGTGAGTGGCTGGGGCACCCAGTGGAGGCGGGGTAAGCCCGTGTGGCCAGACCGCAGCTCTGCAGAGGTCTGCAAGCTCTGACCACGTCTGCAGAGGTCGACAAGCTGCTCCCACGACCTCAGTCTTTCGAGGACAGGCAATTGTCAGTGTACAGGGCCCCTTTCCTTCTTCTCTGCTTTCCTTGGTGGGCCTTCCCACTCCTGCTCCTGGTGCCACCTGTCAGACAGGTGGCCCTTCCCAAGAAGGGGCCAGTTTCACGGATGAATCTGCAAAGGACACTGCCTGTTCTCTACAGGGGCACATTAGATGCCAGTGGAACAGGTTGGCAAGGGGTTTGGGAACGGGAACTCCCTCCATGCGCCCGTAGAACTCGCCGGAGGCAAGGACTGGGTTGTGCTTCCCTCAGGTGACCTTAGGCAAACCTCAGCCCTCTCTGAGCCTTGGTCTCTTCTGTGAAATGAAGGTAGCGATGTGTTACCCGTCATACAGGAAAGAGTCTCCTCAAGACTGGAAATAGGGCGTCAGTGAACGTGACTGGTTCCAGGCCTGATTTGCACATGGATCCCGCTGTTAACCACCCAGATGGCAGGGGCTGGGGAAGGAGCCCGTGGCCGTGGGGGCGGGGAGGGCAGGTCCTGGCGACCTATTCTCCCTGCCCTCCACCTGGAGCGATAAGTTAGGACTGCCTCCGCCTGCAACTACCAAACCCGCCAACCATGGCTTAAACACATGAAGGCTTATTTCTATTTCATCATCAGAATTCCAAAGGACTCCATTGACTTCGATTTAGCTGCTCAATGATGCTTGTCATGGACGAAGGCTCTATCTTTCTGCTTTGCCATTATCCTAATGACGTTTGGCCTCTCTTAACTCATGGCTGCAAGATGGCTACAGCACTCCAGCCATCACATTCATGCTCCAGATAGGATAAAGGAGGGAGAAAAAAACATGGTGCTATATCCGCCCCCTATCATTACAAGAGCAAACCTCCCTGGCAGCTCCCAGCAGACATGTACTTACCTCTCCTTAGAAGCATGTCATGTGGCCGCCCTCAGCTGCAAGAGAAATCCAGAATATGCTTGTATAGGCATATTGCACCCCAAATCAGGGTGTTAGGAAGAAGTGGAGAACAGATATTAAGTAGGTGGCTCACGGGTAAAAGGCAAAGCCAGATCTACTGGTCAGAGGGCAGCTGGGAGGTGCCCTCGTGCCCAAGGCCAACACAGGCCTCCTATGGGGGACCCTGAAGGCTGGCAGCCCTTGGTGGGGGCCTAGATTCCCCAGCTCAGAGTCCATCTCCCCAGTGCAACCACCTTCCTCACCTCTCCCAGCCCTGGGGGCTCCCATGCTCTTTCCAAAAGGTGGTGGGTGCCAAGGCCTCACTCAGCCCAGAGCCTGGTGTCTCCCAGGTGACAACAGCCTGGCCAGGATTGGCTGTGAAGCAGGTACCGGCTGGCAGCTTCAGCCCGCCCCTCCACTCTCCACCCAGCCCTGCCCAGCCCAGCAGGCCACACAGTCACCTCGTGACAACCTGCCCACTGTGCAGTCACACTACAATGTCACGTGCACACAGTCCACTTAGGTTCATAGACACAAGGACACGCTATGTCCACACCACACGGGGATACACGAAATACTGGCGCCGCTATGCACACACAGTCACATGCACAGGGCTGCAGGCACACACAGATGACACTCTCACTTTCACACAAACGTGCACAGAGGTTTGCATGGGCGTGCACACGGGCACACAGGAACAACACACACAGGGACACGTACACGCAGAGATACACACTGCCTGTTCTCAGCTGTTGGGACATGCACTCTGCAACACACACAACCTCTCCTCCCCCCCTCCATTGCTTCTACTTGTTCTGTTTTTGCCTCAGCACACAGAGTGGCCGTAACAAGTTCATCCCCGCAGCGCTGAGGAAAAGGAGGAGGAACGATTTCTGCCTGAAGGTGCCTAACAGGCAGGAGACAGCGCATGGGCCATGCTTGGCCTAGGTCGCCTAGCGAGATCAAGGCCTGCTGAGAGGGACGGGGCTTAAACTCCCAGACTCGGGGAGTCGGGAGGGGGCTCCGGGGACTGCTGCCTGAGACCCAGCAGCCAAGCGGTGTGGTGTGACGGCAGGACAGACCCGCCCACAAGACACAGGGCGTGGCAGAGCCAGGCCTCCCTGCACTCAGACCCGTGGTGGCTCAGTCCGGCCAGCAGCATTTGCGTGCCAGTGTCCCCACAGGAAAGCGACTACCGCAAAGCCAGCCTGTGGGTTGAGTGTGGTTTTGGTGGAGGGGACAGCAGGAAGCCTGCTGGGAAGTGGCTGTCACTGGCTGCCAGAGGCCTGGGTGGGTGGGCTGACCTCACGGCCAGAAGGCTCCAGCTTGGGACCACTTGTGGTTTTTCGGGAAGCCTCTCACCGCTGCTTCCACAATCCAGCACACCAGGCCCACAGCGAACCTGGGTGGGGAGGTCGGTCATGTTCTGTGACAGCGCCTGGACGTCCACCATTGGCGCTGCAGCCTTTCGTGGTCCCAGCAGCTGAGCAAACACACTGAGGTTGATATTGCCCTTCCCCGAATATTGCTGAGGCCTGCTCGTACTCGCCTGGGGTGTGAGGATGGAGACTGACATCTGCTCTCTGTCCTCAGAAGGATCCCAGGTCTGCAAGGGAGACTGACACAGGATGAACGGCATCTGGGGTGCCAGCCACATGGCCCCAGCCTCTCCTGGTCTTCTGCCCTTCCCTGGAATGTCAATACCTCGAGGCACGACCAGGGACCCTCTCCTCACTCTGCTCCTCCTCCCCCAGTTTGCACTGACCACTTTCAATCCTGCTCCAGCCTGGCCCTTTCCCGAGATCCAGACCCAACACCGAGTGCTCCTCAGACATCTCCTGGTGGACACCCCACCTGGCGCTCCAACTCCTGTGACAAATCCCACGGTCACAGCTTCCCCCACCTCAGGCCCCATCTCAGTAAATGGCACCTCCATCGCAGCCAGGCACCTGGGACTCACGCTCGTCTGACATGCCACTGCAACCTACTCCTCCAAAGCAGGCCCCAAGTCCAAATCTTTAGTTCACCCAACAATACTGATGAACTGTGTACCAGGTACTGTTCCAGGGCTGGGCATTCGGCAGTGAAATAAACACACAAATACCCACCCTGGAGGAACTGAGATTTTGGTTGGGAAAGAGCAACAAGAGAAATCACTCAATTACACAGTGTCTTAGAAGGCGACAGGCACCGTGCAGGAAACTAAAGCAGGGAATGGAGGTGGGAAGTGCTGATGGGGGTGGGGGGACAGTGATTCTCATCCTAAATAGAATGATCAGGAAAGGACAACAGAGCTGGGGACATTGGAGCAAGGACTTGACAGAGGAGGAGAGGACGTGAGCTCTGTGGAGAGATTTGAGAGTCAGAGCATTTTGGGCGAGGGAACGGCAAGCGCAAAGGCCCTGAGGCCAGGAGTGCGCCTGGCGTGTCTGAGAAACAGCGATGAGGCTGTGGCTGGAGTGGAGTGAGTCTGGGAAACGGGGCCGTTAGTCCCAGCCAGCACTGGGACTAACTGCCTAGTCCCAGCCTCCATCATTTCTCACCAGGACCGTCACAGTTGCCTCCTACATCCTCTCAACTTCTTCTCTTGCTCCTATAACCTGTTCTCTGCACAGTGATCTTTCAAAAAACACAAATCAGATCGTCTCCCTGCAATCACAGCCCCATCTCATGGAATAAAGGCCATCACCCAGGCCTGCAAGGCCTCGAGCGTGAAGAATGAAAAGGAGATGAAGGAGGTGTCAGTCAGTGAAGGGACCAGCCTCTCTGATGCTTGGTGCAGGGTGTGACCACAAGTCCAGCTAATCTGGTTTCCTGTGAAATCATCCTTTTCACCCATCTGTGGTCTGCCCCCTGCGTGGCTTCCTCTCCCAGAGGACACGGCTGAGGGGCGTTTGCACGTCCAGGCTCAGCTGAGGTGTGGGCTGGGTGGTGAGGGTGGGGTTGGTATGTATCCTGCTCTGAACACCCCAGGGACAGGGAGTGGCCATGGGGGGGGCTCCCTCCCAAGCACTGGGGGTGGGCGGTGGCAGAATCACGCAGCAAGCCTTCCAGAAACACTTACGGACCTCACCTTCTCTCCCCTGGCACCTATAGGTAGGGTTGCCAGATAATATGCAGGACACCTAGTTAAATTTGAATTTCAGATAAACATAATTATTTCATTATTATGTCTCAAATATCGCATGCATCTAATATTTCCATTTGCTAAATCTGGCAACCCTACCCGGATAACCACATCTGCTTCCTCACTGGCCTCCCAGCTTTCCCCTGGCCCCACACGGTGGCCAAAGAGACCCTGTGAGAACCCTGTTGCTTCACATCCCTCCTCAGCTAAAAACACTCCAGCCACTCTGAGGCCCTAGGTGATGTGGGCCTGGTCAGTTTTCTAACCCTGTCTCATACTCCCAGTCTCCTTCCCCCATGGTCTGTCTGCTGGTAAAGTGGCTCTCTTAGGAAAAACAAACAAACTGTATTTATATTTATATGTATATTTATTATATTTATATTTATATTTATGAGGTTTGACAATTAAGTTTGCGAACTCATCCTACAGAAGGTGCTACATTCCTCATTGCTGAATATCACTACGGTCACCTTCGAAGTCCTCCCCTTGGAAGCTATGCACTGACGCCAGCACCTAGTCCACCCTTCAAAGCAGTTTTGGAACTCTTTCTGGAATGGCCATCAGAGATGTCCTATTACCCTTGATGTCCTGAGTGTTATCAAAATGACTTCCTTTCAATATTTCCTTTATTTTCGGGTAAAAAAGAAGTCACTGGGGGCCAGATCAGGTGAGTATGGAGGGTGTTCCAATACAGTTATTTATTTATTGGCTAAAAACTCCCTCACAGACAGCGCCGTGTGAGCTGGTGCATTGTCGTGATGCAGGAGGCATGAACTGTTGGCAAAAAGTTCAGGTCGTCTAACTTTTCCATGCAGCCTTTTCAGCACTTCCAAATTGTAAACTTGGTTACCTGTTTGTCCAGTTGGTACAAATTCATCACGAATAATCCCGCTGATATCAAAAAAGGCTAGCAACAAGTTCACAAAGTTAATTGTCAGACCTCGTATACACACAGAGAGTACCAAAAAAAGTATACACATTTTAAGAAAGGAAAAAACTATTAAAATTGTAATACTCAATATATACCGATAACAAAAGATGAAAACAAGTCACATCTGACTTCTGCAATGACAAGAAGTGCTCAAGGGGTTACCATCAATGGTGTAGATGTCTGCCCACTGCACTGTGCACCTGGAGCTGAAGCTGAATAATACTGTATGTCGCCTATAATTTAATGTACATATAGTCATTGGATGTGGAGTGTAGTATAGGGAATAGAGTCAGTGGAATTGGAACAGCTGTACATGATGAGGGGTAGTAGATTGGGGGAGGGGTTCTCACTTTATGAGGGGTGTAAATGTCTAACTACATTGTCTAACTACATTGTTTGGGACACCTAAAACTAATTTTTAAAAAAAGTGGTTACCATCAGCATCCAAACACTTCTGATTACGGGGAACTACCACTTTGAGCAACGTTGACCAAAGTGTCCACTTGTATACATTTTTTGGCACCCCTAGTGTATATGTGTGTGTGTTTGTGTGTGTGTGTGTGTGTGTGTGTGTGTGTGTATTCAAAAGCCCTGATTTTAGCTGATTTCCATGGTGTAAATCTCTCCATGACTGATGCAAGCCCCCAACATGACATGACTGAAGGCAGAGTTGTGCACAGTTGCCTGCTGAGGGCCAGTGTGCAAGCCAGTGTGAGCAGGTTCCAGCCTGCCCCTCTGTTCCAGCATGTTCCTCCTCAGGGCCTTTGCATTTACTGTGCTCGGTGTTCGGAAGAGCTCACCACAGATCCTTGCCTGAGTCACCCCTTCGCTTCTTTTGGAGCTTTGCTTAAAGCCTCCTCAGAGAGATCTCTGTGCACCCGTCTATAATAACCCTCCCCACCCCCATCATTCTCCAGCCCTTTTTCCCACTTTCATTTTTTTCTTCGTAGCACTTATCACGATCTCAAATCATTTTGAACACCTGTTTACTTGTCTGTCTACTTCACCAGGAAGTCAGCTTCATGAGGGCAGGGGCTGTGTCCGTCTTGTTCTCAGCTTTGTCCTGAGCACCTACACAGTGACTGGCACACAGTAGGTGCTCAATAAATACCTGTCGAGTGATAACTCTAGGCTCAGTAAGCTTGGCTCTCATGATCTTGATGTTCATTTTTTATTCTTGATTGGAGCAATTCAGTACACCTACGAGAGTCCCATCTGAGGTGTCTCGGACGAGGTGTCCCATTCTTTCTACTCGCGTCCCCCACCAAGGCCACTCTCCCCACAGAAGCCAGCCTGACACAGACCCAGATTCCAATCCAGCTCCATTCCTGCTTTGCTGTGCAACTTTGGTGAGGCTCTGTCCACCTCTGAGCCTTGTGGTTTTGACCCCTGTGAGAGAAGTATTAACTTCCACCCCCCTGGGTTATTGTGGGGACCATGTAGCTGAATAGATGAGAAAGCACTTTGCATTATCTATAGCCCCAAAATGTAGCACCAGGAACCTCATCCACCCCACCATTTCTCAGAGGGAAAAAACTTTTTATAGCTATTAGAAATATCCTAGAACTGTCAAAAGTATTTATAATCAGCTACGTACGGTGTAAAAACATAACACGGTATTGGGCTTTTTCCGCCCTTTCAATTCATTTAATTTCAACAATCTGTCAAAAGAGCCAATAAACAAATATTGAATTACATTTTGTTGGGTTTAGTCTATAACAACATTTTGAAAATATCACAAATGTTCATCAAGTAGAAAAGAAAACTGAGGAAGTCACGTTGATGACACAATCTTCATTTAGATTCTTCTTGGCCAACATTTAAGTGGCTTTGTCTCATCTGTGACACTGAAAAAAAATCATCTTTCTGTTGTCCCTTTTCCCAGCTTTGGTGACTTCAGTCCGTTTAAAAATTATGTCATTCTCAAAGGATTGGTGGTTTGGGGGTGGGGAAGGGTGAAATGCATAAAGGAGGTCAGTTGTATGCTGACGATGGAACTAGACCTTTGGGAGTGACCACACTATAGAGCACATAAAGTTGTCAAATTATAATATTGAACACCTGAACCTTATATAATGTTATAAACCAATGTCACCTCAATTTTTCAAAATGTCATTCTAATTCTCCTACTTCTCAGCAGCCTCTCTTCCACTATCTCCTGACCCCTTTCTCCCTTCCCCTCACCACCTGTTTCTCTCCTGGGCTGGAACTCCCAAGAGAGACAGAGAAGGAGGGGTGTCTCAGAGGAAGAGAACCATCTATCCAGGACCATGGAGAGTGGCCAGCATGTGTGGTCCCCTCCCAGCCCCGAGTCAGGCCACGCCTACACCACCCCGACCCAAAGATAAGGGATTAAACATCAACAGCCACTAATGGGCTTTCTTTGACCTACAGAGTGTCATCAAAAAATTCAACCAACACGAGAAAATTAGGAGAGCTCAAGAAAAATGGAGATTTCCCAGCCATCTTTTAAGAAGCAGAAGTTCAGGCAACTGTGCACTCAAATGCCTACAACCAGGGCTGGTATTCTGCCGGTCCATGCCAGCAGACTGCTAATGGCAGTCCAGCCCATTAGCAGGCATCCATGAGGATTGGTTGGGCATATGTTTTGATCAACTGGCCATCTTATCAGGTTGGTTGGTGCCTGTGCCACGTGAATTATTCAGTATTTTAAATACCACTCATATCCTCACCAATTGCCTAGGGCTAAGCTTGCCCAATCGTTCCCTTGATAATTTTCATCCCTGAACTGTTGTGTTTTCTTAAGGCAGAGACACACTTCTGGTAGCTATGTCTTTCAACAGAGGAGGGAAGCTAAAGCTAGATGTGGAAATGTGCTTATTAAGGTTAACAGAAGTGGGGCATCCCTGATGGCTCAGGTGGTTAGAGCGGGAGCGCTTAACAACAAGGTTGCTGGTTCAATTCCTGCATGGGATGGTGGGCTGTGCCCCCTGTAACTAAGACTGAAAATGGCGACTGGACTTGGAGCTGAGCTGTGCCCTCCATGGCTAGATTGAAGGACAATAACTTAGAGCTGATGGGCCCGGAAGAAACAGACTGTGGGGACAAAGTCCCAGAGGGCAGTTTCCAGGCTCTCGGCCTCATGTGGAAAGGTGCTGGCTCGGGTAGTAGATGGCCATCAGCTGTGACTAGATGGCCATCAGCTATTACCGGTTAGCCATTAGCCACTGATATAACTGCCGTGGCCCAGCTAGCAAGCGCGGATTGCCGTTAGCAAGTGAGGTTGGTTAGCAGAGAAGCAGACGGCAGGTTGCAGATCGTGTGGCTCTTGCTTCCTGTGTCTCCGACCCAGCCACCAGCGAGACTATAGTGGTATGACTCCCCCATCTGTGGCTCCGTGGGTGTTCCTTTTGGGCCTAGCCATGTCCTGCATTCTTGTACCGGGAGCGGGAGCTGACACCTTGCATGACACACACTTTTCTCCAATACTCCCCAACAACAAAAAAATTAAAAAAAAAAAAAAGATTAACAGAAGCAAATAAGAAAAGGTGGAAAGGATATTCCAGGTATGAAGGAACAACATGTGCAAAGATGATGTGATGTACTGAGTGCCACTGAATTAAGCACTTAAAAACGGAAATGAAGAACTGGTTAACTCAACTCTCATTCTAACTGCCTTTTTCCATGTTGTTTCATCCTATGGAATCTGGGAAGAAAAATGCTCAAGTTCCCAGACTCCCTTGCAGTTAGAAGTGGCCCCGTGACTCAGTTCTGGTTAATGGGTTGTGTATGAAAGTCCCCATTTAGTCAATGGATTGTGTAGGGTATCCCGTCCTAGAGGAAGTCTTGCTTTCTCCTGCCTTCTTCTGTCTGGGAAGTGGCACACACAACCGCCTTGTGATTATGAGCCCTAATTGGGTTTTCTGTCACATGCAGCCTAATTGCCATGCCATGTGCCCAACATGTGAACTCTTGGCATGCTTCACTTATCTGCCTGGCTTTGGCTGACACTGAATGTGTGTCCTCTGGATTAAAGATGAATGGTTTTTAAAGACCTACAGTATCTTCCAGAATTTGGCCAGCAATTCAACTAGCCTGTCTGCAAACAAAGACTCTAATCACATCGTCATCTTCACTGTGGTGACCGTTGCTACCATTTATTGAGCCCTGTTACGTCGGGGTTTCCTAGAAGCTGAGACTAAGAAAAGTTAAGCCATTGGCCCAAGGTCACACAGGCAGAGAGCCTGGGTTGGAACCTAGGGTTGTCCGACTCACTTCTCTACAGCTCCCTCTACTGGTTAAGTCCTGGAAGAAGCTGCTCTACTAGGGGTTTCCTCCCTTGAACTTCAGGAGTAGAGAGATGTAGAGTCCGGTTTGGAGAGGCCAGACATTCCCCCAGACCTTCAATGACTTACTGGGAAAATGACATGGTCCAGGCAATGCCTTCCTCTGCCTAATGTAGACGTTGAGGCCAGAGCCAGGCAATGCCTTGCCCAGGGTCACACTGCAAATCGGACACAAGCTGGGGATGGAAACCGTGGGCCCTTCCCCCTATCTTGGGCTCTGCCCCAGACCCAGACCCGGTTATTCTGTTGTACTGCTGGAGGCTGGGGAGGCTGGAGTCCCCGATTCTTCTTCTCTCCCTCCTCAACTCTAGACCCTCCCCCTGGCTGGAATCTGAGGGCACGGGAGACTCAACCCCCCAAGTGTCTCCCAAAGACCCCCACTCACTCATTCACTCACTCATGCTGTCATTCGATGAGCATTTGAGCATTTAGCGAGTGGCTCCAACATGCCTTCCCTCCGTGGGTGCCCAGGGAGTTGAGTGTGGTTTGGTAGAGTTGTGACTGGGGGGCTGAGGGGCTCAGAGAAAGGTCCTGGACCAACGTGAGGGGAGGAGGCGGAAAAAAAGCGGTCTGGCGGAGGGGATACTTACCTTGATCTTGCAGTTCCATAAGAAGCTTTCAGGCAGTGAAAGTGGAAGTGATCTTCCAGGTGCGAAGGAAGAGTGTGTGTAAAGGCAACATGATGTACTGAATACCACTGGATTGTACACATAAACATGGTTTTAGGCCATGTGAATTCCACCCCAACAAAAACAAACGCGTACGGTTTTTAATCGGCCGGTGTGTGTGCAGGCATTTAGTACTGCCAGGCTGAGGGGCAGGGAGGTGGGGCAGCAGCAGGAGGGTCCCGAGGGACCCAGCAGGCCACAGAGGGTCTTGGCTTTGTGTCACTTGTGAAATTCAGCTGTGGGCCTGGCCTGTGCCCCATTCCACAGGGAACCAACAGGCATTCCTGCCGTGGCCCCAGCTCTCTCTGCTGGAGAGCTGAGAGGTTGAGCCAGGAAGAAAGACCTGGAAGGGCTGTGAGAGGAATAATCTGGGGACTTAGAGTCACAGCAGCCGTGCTTTGAATCCCAACTCTGGTTCCAACTCATTGTGATCTCGGGAAGTCACTTCACTTCCCTGAGCCTCGACTTCCCTATCTGTAAAAGGGGGTGGTAGCACTGCTTTAGGTGTTATGTAGGATTGTTGTAAGGAGCCCCGTCCTATGGATGCTACAGAGCTTTGTGGGATGGGAAGAGGTGGGGGGAGAATTATTATTGTTGCTGTCGACACTCACCTGAGACAGAAAGCAGGCCAGGGCTAGGAGGCCCCTGGCCCCAAACCAGGAGGGGTCAAGGTCTGTAAGCAGGATGTGTGCACCGTGGTTCAGGCCCTGCCTGGCGGCTTCCTCTTCCCCAGGCCAGTTCCCCTGTGCCCCATGACGTGGGCCGCATGGGGACGGTAGGGAGGGGGCATTGGCTGGTTAAATTTCCTGGGCTGACAGGGAGGAGGCCACACCCAGTGGAGTCAAGACTCGGGCCTCCTCTACAAATGCTGCCACTGCTTCTGCTCCTGCTGTTTGGTAAGGAGCTGTGGGTAGGGAGCCCGGGGAGTAGAGGGGGAAGGCATCCATCCCTTGAGGGCTGAGAATCCAGGTCTCCTGGGTGCCTGACAGGGCAGGTGACAGGTAGTGGGGGTGTCTGGCCTGCAAGGAAGAGCTCCATGTAAATGGGGCCTGACCTTCTAGATTAACAAGGTGTGGGGAGGCCCAGCAGCCTTAGCAATGATCCCGTGAGAGAAAAGCAAGGAGAGCTGGACCCCCACCTATAACGAGCTCCTGGGCAAGAAGGGGAGGAAATCCTCCCAGAGGGCGGATTGTGGGAGGATGGGGAGAGATCAAGAAAGACTTCACAAAGGTGGGGTTTGAAGGCTGAATAGGAGTTGTCTGGGGGAGCAGGTGGGGGTGACACGCTAGGTGGAAGGGACAGCATGTGGACACCTGGAGGCATTAAAAGGCATGAGTAGTCCAAGAACTACCTTTACTAAGAAAAACAGCTAAAAACGTATGGAACTTCAGCTTGTTTTAAATATTGGACATATATTATCTAACCCTCACCACAGCCCTGGGGGTGTGACGAAGAAACTGAGACTCTGGGCGCTTACTAGCCTGCTCTAAGTCACACGGCATCCCATTGCAGGCAGTGTGATTTCAAACAGGGGCGGGGGGGGGGAGGGCAAGAGGTGGGAGCTGGGGCTGCAGAGGTTAGCAGAGGCCTGGATGGAAAGATGGGGGACAGAGAGGAAAGAGATGAATGGTAGGCGTCCAAAATGCCAGGCCCCAGAGCTGAGCTATGAGCCTCATTCTCCCAAGGTGCAGGGCCAAGGCTGGCTGAGAGCCACAGCAGAAAGGGCCCAGACACGTGGCCTTGGCAGGCAAGCGTCTTCCTGGATACCCGGTACCGCTGCGAGGGGGCCCTCATCTCCCGAGAGTGGGTCCTCACGGGAGCCAACTGCTTTGGCAGGTGTGTGCAGGGTCGGGGAGGTGGTGGAGCGGGTCTCCAGGAGGGAGGACCCTAGCCTCATTGCCTCCCGCTCTCCACAGCTGGCCTCTGTCCCACTACAGTGTGACCCTGGGCACAGATCGACTGGCACTGGACACTTGCAAGAGCAAGTCCAGAGTGGAGGAGCTGCTGCTGTCCCCAGGAGGGCCCAAGGGCTCTGGGTCGGGTGGCCTGGCGCTGGCCCGGCTGGCGAGGCCCCCATCTCTCAGCAGCGCTGTGCAGCCTGTGCCTCTGGCCACCTGGCCTCAACCTTTACTCAAGTGGCAGCTCTGCTGGGCCCAAGGGTTCGAGCCTGATTTCGGTAAGGATGGGAGCAGGAGATTGGGAGGGTGGAGGGCGGTGGGCGAGGCTGGACTGGATGAGGAGCACTGCTAGCGTGTTGCTGGGACCCTGCAGAGGTAGTACTCCTGAGTCCCTGAGCCCCGGAGGACAACCTTGCCCGGGCCAGCCGCTGTCAGCATCACAGACACAGACCTGCGAGGGCGAGGCGGGGCCCTGACACCCTGCTTCGCGAGTCAGCTTCCAGCTCCCCCCAGCCCAAGTGGCTGGCACTGGGCACTGTCCCCATCCGCTCCCCAGGCCGAAGTGTGTCCCAGATCTCAGTGGGCTTGAAGCTTTCCTGAGGGGACTGTGAGAGTCTAAGAGAGGACTGTTTAAGAGAGAGGCGGGGCTGAGGAGTGTCGAGAGGACTGGAAGCCTAGGAGGGTGTGTGGGGGTGGAGACGAGGCAGGTAGGGAAGTTTTGCAGTGTTAACAACTGCTGGGCAGGACTGCTGCAATCCTGCTGGATATCAATCAGGGCTGAGGGTCTGTGCCCACCCCCCTACAGATCCCTACGTGCCACCCCAAGAACTGCACAGTGTCCCCTTGAGACCGCTCCACATCAGAACCTGCAAAGATGCCTTTCGCCTCCGACCTGACTGCCCTGAGCTGAACGTCGGCCTGTCCAAAGGCTCCCAGTGCTCCAGGCCCCTGCCCAGGGCCCTCAAACTGGTGGTGAGGATCCCCGCCTGGCACTAGCTGGTCCCGAGGTGCCCCCCCACACACAGTCCCTTCTAGTCCCACTCGACTTGATTGAGCTAGGCCTGGTTACCCTCTCATTCCACCTGGGGTCTCCCATTCCACAAAACCCAGGGAACCGGCTTATCTGCACCCCTGATGGCCACCCCAGAGCTTCCCACCCTTGGGGTGTGTCCCCCGTTAGGTCCCATTCAAATGTGAGGCAGCCTTTGACATAGCCACGCTGTAAACTACTGGGAGCCCCCGGGTATTTGATAATCACAAGCATTTTGTTGAAAAGTGACTTTTGTGTAATACTGAGCCTCAAAAGCCACAAGGAGGAAAAAGTTGGGCGACAGTGGTAGAATTTGTGGGGGAAAGCATTTTACCTGGGAAGAGACAGTGAAGGACGGGGAAAGGGAATACGCGAGTCCCCGGGAGCAGAAATCCCTGCCGGAGAGCCTTGTGGTGCACAGGAGCCCCACTCATTCCGCCTCTCCCGACGCAGGCAGGAACACGGGCTGCCCACGCTCCCCCTGATCAGGTCCTCGCTCACGTGGAGGGAGGGGTCAGTGGGTCTGGCTGTGTGTAACCTGCCCGTTCCTCTCCCGCACAGGTGTCTGATGGGACTCCCCTAATCTGCTCCCAAAACAGCAGCTGGTTGCTGCAGGGCGTAATGACCTGGAGCCCCTGCATGGGGCCTGGACTCCCCGAGGTCTACAGTCCTGTGCATCCTTTCGTTCCCTGGATCCAGGACAAGGTCCCTAAGGCCACCTCACCGGCTTCTACAGCTCAGCCAGGAGGCGCCCTTGGGCCTGGCTCAGGCCCAGGAAGGGGCACTTAGGGCCTTTACCTGTGGAGCCCTGGGTTTGACTCCTAAACTTACCTGCCCACTGTGTCCCAGTCGCCTCCTCTCCTGACTGCTTCCTTCTTGCTGTAATGGAGAGGGATTCAGGTGTTCCCCTAGCTAACGAGCTGCTACACGACGTGCCACGGAGCCACAGATCAGGGTGGCCCCGAGTGGGGGGCGGGGGAGGCGAGCCTCAGTCCGAGTTATGACAATAACAATAAATGTGCCAATACAAAGCATGAGAGTAAGAGCAATCGGATCAATGTGTTAATAGTAGCTGCCACCCACTCAGGGCAGCCGCGGAGTGACTATCATTTGCACAACGTCCTGACAGAGCCGTGGGTTCCGCACTCCGTGGGCTTCAGTTTCCCGCCTCACACTGAGGAACGGGGACTTGTTTTTAAGTATTCTCTGAGGTTCCTCCATCTTTGTTTAATAAACGTTCTGGAGCCGGCGGTCTTCAAAGCCCCACGGGAGCACCCCCCACCCCCAGCGGACGCGGGAGCCGCCTGGCCCAGCCGGGGCCTCTGCGGAGCCGGCCGCTCAGAGCCTGGCGCCGCCGCGCCCGCCCGCGCCCCCACCCCCCCCCGGAGGCCCCCCCCCGCCCGTGCCTACCCCTGCCAGCCCCCCCCGCGCCCCGCCCCCCCGCACGTCCCTCCCCCGCCCCGCAGGCTCGTCCCCCCCCCCCCCGCGTACCCCCCGCCCCGCAGGCCCGCCCCCCGCACGGCTCCCCCCCGCGCCCCGCAGGCCCGTTCCCCCCGCCCCGCGTACCCCCCCGCCCCGCAGGCCCGCCCCCCCCGCACGTCCCTCTCCCCGCACGTCCCCCCCCCGCAGGCCCGCCCCCCCGCACGCCCCCCCCGCGCCCCGCAGGCCCGCCCCCCCGCACGCCCCCCCCGCCCCGCAGGCCCGCCCCCGCCCCCCCCACCCCGCCCCCGCCGCCGTCTGCAGACGAAGCCGCAGCGCCGCCCCCCGGCCGAGCGCTTCCGAGGGCCCGAGTCAGGGGCGCGCCCCACGCTCGGGCGGGGCCGGGCTGCGGGGGTCACGGGACCGGGCGGCGGGCGGGCTTCCGCATCCCGGCCCCCACTCCCGCCCCCGCCCCGCGTGGACTCTCCCAGCATTCCCGGAGAAGGGGGGGCCGCTGACTGCGCCTGCGCACCGCTGGCCGTCGCGACGGTCGGGCTTTCAAGGAGCAGTTCCGCGCGCCACGCCATCCGTTTCCAGGGCAACCGCGGCGCCTCCGAGCAATCGCGCGCGGCCCCTGGGGGGTCTCCGTGCGCCCCCTGCCATGGCGGCCGCGGGCCCCAGCGTCTTCCTACTCATGGTGACCGGGCAGGTGGAGAGCGCCCAGGTGAGCGGCCGTGGACCCGCCGCGGCCCGGCCCCCACGCTCCCCGGGGCCCCGGTCCGCAACCTCCTGGGCCGCTGTGTAGCCCCGAAGAGGCTTGTCGTTCCTCTTCTGCGGGGGAGGGAGCCAGCACGTGGGCGTCTCGGCGCGAGGTTGCTGGGAGCCCTGCACCCCGATGCAGGGGCGCAGACACGGGCGCGGGGGCGCTCGCGCTCGGCCCGGCCTGCGTGGGGCCTGCGTGCGCGTGGGGCCTGCGTGCGCGTCCTGTGAGTCGCAGCGGGCCCACGCGGGTTTCAGCGCAGGAGCGGGGCCGCGGCCAGCACGCTGGGCCTGGTCCTCTCGTAACGCAGCTCCCGCGCGCGGCGGGTGCCCCGCGTGCCCCGCACTCGGAACCCTCAGGTCCTTGAACTTGGGTTGGAATGGAGATGATTAGGTTAATTAATCCAACGATGGTGGTGGCCTGGAATGACCCAGGGAGGGTGTGCCTGTCAGACGCTACGGATGCTGCTCGCCTTTATCCATCCTCCTACATTTTACGAGAACCATTTGTGTGTGTGTTTGTGTGGCGTATAAAGTTTACTAAGTACGTGTTCATTGTGTGCCATACTCGAAGCTCAGCATTGCTCATTCAGTGCTCACAACCCTGTGAAGTAGATCTTACTTCATTTTACTTCCCCATTTTACAGATGGGAAAACTTGCCCAAATGAAGTGGCAAAGCTGGAAACTTGAATCCAGGTCTTTCTGACGCCAAAGCTTTGTTTGCTACACTGCCCTTCCAGGCTGTTTGTTATTTTATTATTGTGAGGATTAATGCAGATGGTTTAGATACAGTTCTGCCAGGGCCTGTTAGGTAGGTGCCTTGCTGCCTTCCCGTTTCGTCAGGGATGCTCCTCAGTATTCCCACCCTGTCCACCTGCTCCTTGGCCTAATGCCCCAGACCATCGTCCCCTATTCTGTCTCAATTGGGGCTCTCAGCTGCACTGGGTCAGATGTGTGCATTCTCAGCACCCGGCCCACTCCCACTCTGCCTCCCCCTCTCAGAGCTCTGGGCCCCTCCCATTCTTCAGGCCTACGCTGGGTGTCCTGATAGCACCCTGGATTGTCAGACCTTTCACTTCAGCACCATTCCCTTAGACCTCTGTGTCAGGTGCTGGGGACACAGAAAGGCATCAGACTTGTTCCTTGCTCACAGTCCAATGGGGTTGACAGGAATAAACACAGGCAAGTGCTTTGCTGGAAGGAAGCACCAGGGATTGAAGGAGCTGGGAGGTGACCCTTAAGACAGCCTGGAAGTTAGGGCAGGCTCCCCGAAGGGTAAGTTTTGAAGGATGAGCAGGAGTTTGCCAGAGGAAGGAATGGGAAGGGCATGTCAGACAAAAGGCGGAGGCTAAGCTGAGGCCCAGGGGCGGTAGAGTTCGGGACCATGGAACTCCCACATCTCGAGCCCCAGTGCTGAATTCCATGTCCACATCCCTGGTTGTCGCTTAGGTCCCAGCCCAGGGGTCTCACGTTCAGAATTATTATTGGGTACACCTGCCTAGCTAACACGTTGGCCTCCCACAAGTTCCCATAAACAGACCCTGTGTGTGCTTGTTTCCACAGTTCCCTGAGTATGATGATCTCTACTGCAAGTACTGCTTTGTATATGGCCACGACTGGGCCCCCACAGCGGTAAGCTGGGCCGTAGGCCTCCTTTACAGCCTTCATGACGGTTGGGGTTTCTGAAGATGTCAGTCGTACCCCTTCTCTTCCCAGTTTAGAACCCAGTTCAGGGGGGACCCATACATGAGTTGGTTCCTGGTAAAGCTGGAGTGGAAGACACAAACATTGCTGGGCTCACTGATCTGTGATCTGAGGCTGTGCTCCCTCACGGGCCCTCCTGCACATGGCAGCAATCAGGAATGCATGGGTCGTGCAGGCAGGCCCCAGACAGCCATCCTGGAAGCGGCGGAGCTAATAGACACTGCCAGTCCATTCATTGTTTGGCTTCTCCTCAGCTTGTGGGGAGGACGCAGGAGCTCTCCTTTTCAGACGTCCCAAGGAACACTCTGTCTCCACCAGGAGCAGGACTGTGGGGACAACTTCGGCTGCATCACATTTTATGGTTTGCAGAGCTCTTATTTAATCCTCACAGCAGTTGAGGAAACGGAAACCCAACTCATTTAACCTCTCTGTTTCCTCATCTGTGCCACTGAGATGACGGTTCTTATTTTCTGTACACCCATTTGACTGAATAATTATTAAAAGTCTTCTGGGTGCTGGGGATACAGTGGGGAACAAAGTCAGACAAAAGTCTCTATCTTCCTGGAGTGCACATTCTTGTTGGGGGAAGACAGACACATTCCAGTATGTTAGCTAGTAGTAAGTGCTGAGGAGGAAGTAGTCAGGAAGGGAAGGTGTGATGGGTAGATAGGTGGTCAGGTAAGGCCTTGCTGAGAAGGTAGCTTTTGAGTAAAGACCTGAAGGAAAGGACGGAATAAGCCATGTGGAAATCTGGGGAAAGAATTTGTCAGGTAGAAGGAGCAGAGAGTGCAAGGGCCCTGAGGCAGGAGTGTGCCTGGCACGTCTGAGGAATAGCCAGGAGGCCAGAGTGGCCGGTGTCCAGAGTGAGCAAGGAGAGTAGTTGGGGATAAAGCAGGGAGGTCACAGACAGGCAGGTCTCAGACGGTGTGGTAGGTCAGAGTCAGGGTCATGACCTTTACTGGGGGCGGGATGGCACTCCCTCAGAGAGTTTTGAACAGAGAGAAGAGGTAATCTGACTTGTGTTTTTAAAAGATCCCTCTGGCTTCTTTATTCAGAGTAGACTGTGGGGGAGCAGGATCAAAGCAGGGAGCCATCGACTGTTACATTAAACAGATGGGACAAGGGACAGCAGTAGGTTGGTGAGAGCTGGCTGAATTTCAAGTATATTTTGGAGATGGAGCCAGTAGATTTTCCTGTTGGACAAATGTGGGGACTGAGAGAAAGTGGAGGTAAGAATTTAATGCCAGGCTTTTTAGCCTGAGCACTTGGGAGTAGAGTTGCTATTTAGTGAGAAGATTGTGGATAGAGCAGATTTGGGCGAACTCCCCAGAGCTTGGCCTGGCATATGTTAAGGTCGAGGTTCCTACTAGATAGCCACGTGAAGACACGGAGTTGGCAGTGCTGCTCTGGAGTTCAGAAGTGGGGAACAGGCTGGAGATACAAGTTTGGGAATTGTCAACACAGACCACATTGAAAGCCCGGAGACTGATGAGATCCCAAGTGCAGATAGCAAAGCATCCAAAGACAGCTTCAGGTGCTTCTGCGTGAAGGAGAATGTGCAAGAGCTACAGAGTGGGAGCCACTGGGAGGAGGAAAGACCCAAAGATGTGAGGTCCCCCAGAAACCAGGCGGAGGAGGGATGTCAGGAAGTGGTCAGCTGTGGGAGATGCTGCTGGTGGGCCAAGGAAAATGAGGCTGGAGAAGTGACCATAGACATAGCAATGCCGAGGTCACTGGTGTTATATACAGAAATGCTTTGGTAGAGTGGGGGCCAGTAATTAGCTTGGAGTGGGTTCATGGAAGAAGAAGGAACTGGAGCCGGTGAGTATTGACAGCTCTTTCAAGGAGCTTTGCTCTAAAGGGGAGCAAGCA
This sequence comes from Rhinolophus hipposideros, assembly GCF_964194185.1. Classification (NCBI taxonomy): domain Eukaryota; kingdom Metazoa; phylum Chordata; class Mammalia; order Chiroptera; family Rhinolophidae; genus Rhinolophus; species Rhinolophus hipposideros. The sequence continues at coordinate 2,014,192 of NC_138066.1, read as the reverse complement.
TGGGTTGATGGGGGCAGGAAGAAGTAGAGCCCAGAGATAGAATGTTGTAGTAGAGAAAATAACATACACATAGATGCCGATAGCAAGGATCGAAAAAACTGGTGCTAGAGGAGAGAGTAAGAACCTGTGGGCGCCGTTTCCTTCAGTGAGGCGAGAGGAGACGAGGCCTCAGAAACAGGTAGAGGTTGGCTCTTGAAGGTGCCAATCTCTAATGAAGGAAAACATTAAAAGACCCAAGAGCTGCTCCGGTATCTCTTAGTTCCCTTTGTTTTGGAGAAGGTAGTGAAGGAAACGGTCCTCTTAACTGCATGCCCAGGTAAGGGGAAAGCATGGCACCCTGGAGTTTGGACACGAGCTGTCTGTGTCATTGTCCTCACAGGGTCTGGAGGAGGGGATCTCACAGATCACATCCAAGAGCCAAGATGTGCGGCAAGCGCTGGTGTGGAACTTCCCCATTGATGTCACCTTTAAAAGCACCAACCCTTATGGCTGTGAGTCTGTGGGCCCCTACAGGGATGGGGGGAGCAGGCACCCCAGGTCGGTCTCAGCCTCGTCCTGCCCAGCACCGGCTGCACTCACATCTTCATTGCCCATCACCTGGGCCCCTGCACCAGCCTTGTAGTGGGCTCTCACCACCGGGCCATGTCCCTCCACTGCTTCTCCTACCCCAGTTCATCTCCATGCTGTGCAGTTAACCTTTTGGGAATCAAGAGTGGATCAGGTGAGCCCCGGCCTGAAGCCTTGGACAGCCCCGTGCCTGTGAAGGGCAGAGCCTGGTGTCCAGGGCTGCAGATCTGGAGAGCTGGTCCTGATGTCTCAACTTTTCATCACCTGTTGTGCCAACCCCCAACCACCTGTTCCTCCTGTGCAAGTCCTTCACACCCATCCCTCCTCTGAACAGCGGCTCATGCCATTCCCCGCCCAGGACGCCCGTCCCACATCCTACCTCTGACCTCCTTCCCAAAGCTTTCCTTGCTTGCAGTATTTACTTTCTACCATGTCTGGTAGTTATTCTTCACACGCACTTAATAAGCACCTACTGTATGCAACACCTGGGATTACCTCCATAGGGGCTATGAATACTCTTCCTATGTGGGCTTGTCCAAGCTCCTTAATCCTGTCCGGTGGAGATGTCTTTCCATTTCTTTCCATATTAGGAAACTAAGACTGAAAAAAAAAAAGGCATCACTTGCCTTCAGCTTTACACCTAGTAGCTGAGCATGGAGTTGATTTCAGGATCATCTGATTTCACAGTCCTGGCCTTTCTGCTGCACATGGTCAGGCCTAGGCTTCCTGGGGGCACAGAGTCTGGAGCAGGCGTGATCTGGCTGTCTTCCTGGGCAGGGACTGCCATGCTACTGTCATCCTCCACGAGTAAGAACCTTCCACAGGCCTCCTGGAATGGGCCACTAGATAATAACCAACTTCCTTCTGCTGAGGACGTCTAGGAGAGGCAAATAAAATATTAAAAGGTTAAAACAAAAACAACTACTTGAGGGTATCAGAGAACTAGCAAAGTAGTCATTTAGCAGGCCAGGATCCAGGGAAAAAAACAATCCAGAAAAACCAATTCAACAGGTGGCTGAGACGAGGATCAGGACCTTTGTTAGCCTCTCTGGGTTCAGCACGAGAGTTGGTGTTCAGAACTCTGGGAGGGGTTGGTGGAGGCCCTCGGGTAAATCCTCGCAACTTGGGCTCAGACCTCAAGGAGCTATGCCATGGGAGTGCGGGACAAGTAGAGATTGCAGCGCGGCTCCTGACCATCCCAGAGCCTGAACGTGACTGCAGAACTCCCAAAATATTTGCAAACTGAATCAAGGAGGACGCAAAAAAAATGGTAATACATCATGAGCAAGTAGTGTTTATTTCAGAAATTCCCCATGACTACTCATAAGGAATATTCATAATATTCATAAGGAATATTGTCAATAATAATATAACTATGCATGGTGTCAGATGGGTACTAGATTTATTGGAACAACAGATGGGAGGGGTTGGGGACAGGGTGAAAAGGTGAAGGGATTTAAAAATACAAAATGATAGTTACAAAATAGTCATGGGGATGTAAAGTAAAACAGGGAATATAGTTAATATGTATGTATGAATGTAGTATGTATGTATGTAATATGTATTAATATAGTAATAACTGTGTAGTGCCAGGAGGGTACTGCACTAATCAGGGGGATCACTTCATAAATTATATAGCTGTCTAACCATATCAGACGGTTGCTGGACTTATCTACACTTCTTCAGGTATATAAATGTTGAATAACTGTGATGTACTCCTGAAACTAATACGATGTCTGACAATTAAGTTTGAGAACTCATCCTTAAAAAAGTGCTACATGCCTCATTGCTAAATATCACTACAGTCACCTTCGAAGTACTCCCCTTGGGAAGCTATGCACCAACGTCCACCCTTCAAAGCCATTTTGGAACTCTTTTTCTAGAATGGCCATCAGAGCTGTCATCATATTACCCTTGATGTCCTGAATATCATCCAAATGTCTTTATTTCAATATTTCCTTTATCTTCGGGTAAAGAAAGAAGTCATTGGGGGCCAGATCAGGTGAGTAGGGAAGGTGTTCCAATACAGTTATTTGTTTCCTGGCTAAAAACTCCCTCAGAGACAGGACGTGTGAGCTGGTGCATTGTCGTGATGCAAGAGCCATGCATTGTGGGCGAAAAGTTCAGGTCGTCTAACTTTTTCACGCAGCCTTTTCAGCACTTCCAAATCGTAAACTTGGTTAACTGTTTGTCCAGCTGGTACAAATTCATCATAAATAATCCCTCTGATATCAAAAAAGATTCACAACATCGTTGCAACAAGTTCGCGAACTTAATTGTATAATCTTGTATGTTAGCTATGTTTTAGCAAATTCTTTTTTAAAAAATCAACATCCATTCATGACAAATACTTAGCAAACTAGGACTAGAAGGAAACTTCCTTTATTTGATAAAGTCTATCTACAAAACACTTAGAGCAAACCATTTTCTTTTATTGAACTGTCAGAAGATTTCCCTCTGAGATCAGGATGCTTGTTATCACCACCAACATTGTACACATAAATGTATAAAAATTAGAAAGGAAGAACAAAACTCATTGTTCATAGGTGACATGATTATGTAGCATTTTCCAAAATTACCTACAGATAAAGTATTAGAATTAATACATTGGCATGAGCGCTGGATATAAGATTCATATATAAAAATCAGTTGCTTTCTGTATAAGAGTAAATAGAATATTTATGTATTATGTATAAAAGGTAAATAGAAAATGGTATTTTAAAAATAAATTCTTATAATATCAAAATATAAGTTCTTTTGATATTATAAAATATAATATAAAATATATAAAATATAAGGCCTTTTTGATAAATGGTGCTGGGACAATCGGAGATGCACAAGGGAGCACTATCAGAGTGCTTCGTGTCGACCACACACAAGTCCGTTCCAAATGGGTGTCTAAAAGCAACTGATAAAGTTTCAGGAGGACTGCACGGGAGACTAGAGCCATAGCAGCATAAGGGAAGACTTCTTAAAGGTGAAGATTCACAGATTTGACTATGTTAAAATTAAGGGCTATTTATCAGAAGATACTAAGAGTGAAAAGACAAGCCACAAAATTCACACACACTACAAATCCATGAGAAAGAGACCATCCTGTAGAAAAAGGGTCAAGAGACTTGAGCAACCACTTCAAAAGAGAGGACCTCAAAGTGACCAAGAAACAGGACAAGGTCTCAACCTGATTTTATAATAGTAAGAACAATTATAATCAAGGAAAGCGCAAATGAAACCTAAAGTGAGCCGCCCTAGTCCCCAGCATAACTGAGGTTAGACCGGGACAGCGAGCTTTGGTGAGGACTCAGGTAACACGGGCAGCCAGGTGGCTGCCGCCCCTTTGGAACACAGCGTGGCATTGCCTTTGAAGCTGAGCGTGTGTGTGCCTGGGGCAGTTCCCTCCTTGGATGTGTGCTCAACAGACCTGGGCACCTGTGTGGCAAGAGCTTGTACAAGAGCAGCAACGTGCCCCCGGCCTCCCCACCTGTGAAAGCCCCAAAGGAGAAACAGTGCAGGTGTCCACCAGCCATGTTCCTGTGGCCTCTCCACAGGTCTGATGTCCAGCACTGAAACGGGCAAACCCTGTATGTGAAACGATTTGAAGGACTCTCACAAACGTTGAATTAGAGTAGCTGGATACAAAAATACATGTACTGTGTGATTCCATTTATATAAAGTTCAAAAAATGGGTAGAACCAAAGTACCCATTTGTTTGGGATGCATTCTTTAGCAGTGAAACCTTAAAACAAGTGGTTTCATAAAATCCAGAGTAGTGGTTACCTTTGGAGGGATGGCGACAGGGAAGGTACGTACCTCTCCCTAACACTTACTGAGCACTTACTCTGTGTCAGGCCCTATTCCAAGGGACTTAGAGATGGAGAAACTGAGGCGCAGAGAGGTGAGGCCAGTGCTCGTGGCTGCAGCCCTGCCGGGACCTTACCGCTTCATGCGTCACCTGGGCCAGGTGACAAGTGTACTGAGGTGCCTGGATGGGAGCAGGGAACAGGTGCCATTGTTACTAGCTTAAAGGAAGGTGCCTGGAAGGCCTTTGCCTTCTCCCACAGACACCCCAAAGCAGCCCTGTGGCCCGAGAGCCACGTGTTAGGCACTTGAGTCTGACTGCTTCCATCAGAAAGGAAGCTCCCAGAGCAGGCCCTTGGCGCAGCTGCCAGCTGGGTCCTGTCCCTTGATGAGAGCCTGTGGAGGTGCTGCCTGGGTTTGTCCAGTGACACAATTGGTGCAGCACCCTGGCTCTGGGACTGCCAGACATCCAGGCCGAGCACAGGGCCTGGCCAGCAGGTTCTGGCTCTCCCCCACTTCCTCCTCCCCCAGCTCCCTGGACTCTGGGCGGAAGCCCTCGGTACAGAGGGGGTCCGATGTCCCCACCTGTCCTCTGTCAAGCCCCTACCCCTAGGGCTTTGAGCCCCCGCCTCCATTCCCTGCCCTGAGTTTCCCACATGCTGACTCCTGCCTGTCCTTCCCCAGGGCCACAGATTGTGCTCAGTGTGTATGGACCGGACGTGTTTGGCAATGATGTGGTCCGAGGCTACGGGGCCGTGCATGTGCCTTTCTCACCTGGCAGGTAAGGTGCTGACTGACCTGCTCCCGGGGCCACGCTGGCATGGGGCCTGGGCATCCTCAGCAGGGCTTTTCCTCTAGGAAAAGACACTTCACCTCTAGGCCAGGACTGTGCTGGGGTCTCCAGGGGCCCGGGCAGCTTGGCTTGGGTGGGAGACCCAGTGGATGAGGTTTGTACTGCCACCCAAACACCAGGTGGGTGGGAAGGAGTCCAGCGCCAGGGGGTCCCACAGGGAACTTGGGGGCATCCTGAGCGGGGTGTCCGCTGCAGTCCTGGGCAGTTAGGGTCTGAGTTTGGACACGCCTGCCTTCACCTCTTCCCTCCCTTGATGCCCTAGACGTCCTCACCAGTGCCTCTTCTGTGCCCGGCTCTGCTGGCATCAGGACACAGACGTGTCACACACATCTTTGACTCTGTGGGCCCTGCCCCCAAAAGCCCCCAGAATAGTGGACACAGATGGAGAGACGCAGCTCTTTGTTAAGCATGGTTGACAGGGTGCAGACATGGTGTTCTGGGGCACAGAGGAGGGCCTGGGTCAGCTGGCCCTTAAAGGATGGGAATCCATTGAGAGAAGGCAGAGGGAGGAGCAGGAGCAGCAGTGGGCTGAATGCTCTGAGTATTGTTGAAGCAGAAAATGCGGGGCCAGCCCAGTGGCTCAGGTGATTGGAGCGCCGTGCTAACACCGAGGTCACTGGTTCGATTCCCACATGGGCCAGTGAGCTGCGCCCTCTACAGCTAAGACTGTGAACAACGGCTCTCCCTGGAGCTGTGAGCAGCCGGAAGTTGGCGTGGGCTGCCCTGTGCTGCCAGGAGCAGCCGGTGGCCAGTGTGAGTGGCTGGGAGCCGCCGTGAGCTGCTGTGAGTGGCCGACTGACGCCCTGGTCACGGTCTGCCTCAGCCAGGGTTGGGGGGAGCTCAAGGCCCATGGGCCAGGGAACTGGGTCCTAGACTGAGAAACGACGGCTTGAACCGGAGTTGGAGGATGGGGGGTTGAAAGAAAGGGGAAAAAAAGGAAAGAAAGAAAATGCCAGATGCCAGGGGCGGGAGTGGGGAGGGGAGGAAGGGTGGAGGTGGGGTGAGGGGAGGGTAGGTAGGACCCCAGGCTCTGAGGGGAGACTGGACTGGAATGGGTGACCGCAGCAGGGGTGAGGGCCAGGGATTTGTCGTGGGCTTCCTGGAGGAAGGGCAGCCACGCTGGGCCTTGAAGATGACAGAGCATTTGGACATGTGGAGAAGGACGCGGGCTCTCTGAGGAGCACACCGGGAGCCCGGACCTCAGGTGTGAGGTTCATAACCCTCAGCACCCTCCTGACCCTGTCAAACAAACAAAAGTCTCACAGGACTCTGACAATGGGCCTGGTCTGCTGCGTCCACCACGCCCCCCAGCGCGTAGCCGCAGCCCAGGCGCGGCAGCTCGGTCAGGCGGCTGGCCTGCTTGGCCTCTGACGGCACCACCTGGTCTGAGCTTGCCTGCCCCTGCTTGCTGGCGACGTGGGGACTTCTGTCACTTCGGTTACGCAGCATATCTGTCTGTGAAAACATTTGTTTCAGGCACAAAAGGACCATTCCCATGTTTGTCCCCGAGTCTGCATCTACGCTGCAGAAGTTTACAAGGTGAGTTTTCTGCACGTCACCCCAACCCCTCCTTCTGACCTGGGTCGTTGGAGAGGAGGGCGAGATGTCACATTCACCCTCCTGGTGCCAGCTAACCTCGCCAGACCTTCAAGCTGCGCCATCTTTGGGGACAGGTGGGTTGCTGAGGGGTCACGGGGCTCCCTTCACCCAGGGTTCCAGGGGCGTCAGGCTGTGCTCTTTTACTCCGTGCCCTAGAAGTCTGTGTGTCAGACAGAATGCAGGAAGCACTCGTCAGATGGGAAAATGCTCGTGACGTTGTATGACGTTAAAATGGTAAGATATAAGAGGATAGGTACATCAGTGAGAGCCAAACAACTTAAAACAGTAGTAAGAATCATAGTATGTAACGCCCGTCAGTTGCTAACTGCCATGGAGATGACATCTGAGCAGCGTAGAGCCGAGGTAAGGGACCAGCATGGGCGATTTGGGAGAAGAACATTCCAGGCACAGGGTACAGCACGTGCAAGGCCGGAGGAGCGTGAACTTGTCCTGTTAGGAGCAGCCAGGAGGTGGGCGTGGCTTATAAGTGGGGAGCAAGGGGGAACGTGGGGTGGTGGGAGCCAGCAGGGAGCAAGGGGACCAGGACACCGGCTAACAGGGAGTGTGTGGCCAGATGAAAGCGGACACTGAGTCAGCAGTACAGTTGGGCCCTGGCTGGCTGACTGGGGGTTGGGGACAGAAGCCGCCATCAGCTCCACTCCAGGCCACCGCTTCTCTCCAGCAGGTCAGCCAGCAATGGGCCCTGCACCCTGTTCACAGCCAGGACAAGGGGAAAATGGAGGTTCCAGGGGGAGCTGGCAAGCAGCCCCCTGCCGGCCTGACCCATGTCGGGGTGACCTGGGCATAGGGACAGTGTTGGGCCTGAACAAAGGAAGCCTCACGGAGGCCCGGGGAGGGGAGAATCTGAGTGCCCGCTGCTCTAGAGGCGGCTGGAGGCCACCCTGACAGGAAGGGGTTTATCAGCCAGATGCCCTGGGCCGATGGAAGCTGGAGGTGACAACACCCACCCCACGGGGCTGTCGGGGACGGGGGCAGTGCCCGTCAGTGGGCACAGGGGAAGTCAAGGGCTGGCAGTCCACACGCCGCCCCGACCGGGGTATCTGTGCTGAACATGCCACAGCTGAGGGCAGAGTTGGGGCCCCACAGGGCCCTGCGGAAAGGGTTCTGTTGCTGAAGAAATTAGACCTTACAGCTTGCAAAGCAGTCGCCGTCCTTGCCAGTGCCCTTTGCAGGGGCTCTCCACTGGGTACGGCCGTACGTGCCTGGATTCCCGACACTGGGGAAAGGTCTGTTAGTGAAGGCAGTTTGAGCAACAAACTTTTCCCAGACAAGGGGTCCATGGAGGCCGCTGTGTAACTGGCTCCGGGAGCCCCCTTTGCTCGTCAGGTCAGAGACCTGGGGTCACTGCAGCCCCTCCCTCCATGCCAGGCGTCCTTCTCTGCTCTCCCACTGCCTCCCCTGTTCTCCTCAGCCTAACCGGCCTGCCCATTTCCACTCTCGCCTGTGTTAGTTTCCTGTGGCTGCTGTACCAAATTACCACAAAACTGATGGCTTAAAACAATAGAAACTTATTTTCTGACGGTTCTGAAGGCCAAAGCCCGAAGTCAGCATAGCTGGGTGGTAACAAGGCTGTCATAGGGCTGCGCGCCTCCCCATGCTCTGAGGGAGACCCCGTCCCCGCCTGGTCCTGCTGCTGGCCGTGGCGCAGGCCCGCGTCGCGCCATCTCTGTCTCTGTGGTCTCAGGGCCTCCCCTGCGTGTGCCAAACCACACTTGGGATAGCATGGAGGCCCCACCTGGATAACCCAGGGCCATCCTCTTCATCTTAATCACATTTTCTAAATAAGGTCAGCCACCGGCCCCAGGACCCAGGACCTGCTGCCTTCGGGGACGTTACTCAGCCCGCGGCAGCACCTGAAGTCTAGTCTTCACATAACAACAAAACAGGTTTTGCTAAAACAGCTTGAGGAACTCCTCAGGCCCGTCCCTGCTTTAGGATTCAGTCCAGCTAGAAGGCTTCCAGGCCCGTGTCCTCTGGCCCCACTGACCGCAGGCCCTCGCCCCTGCTCGCCGCTCCCTGCCTGCTGGGTCCTTCCCTGCCTTGGGCCCTTGCCTGGAATACTGGCCTCTGAATAGTCTGCCGCTTCCGCCGTGGTCCACAAGCAAACAGCCCTCGCGGGCCTCGGAGAGAGACGCAGCGGCTGTGGTCGCTGTGTGTACTCACACTTGGGGTGTGCAGGCTGCTGGGGGCTGCTCCCCTGCCTCAGTCATCACAGCAACCTGGGAGGGGTGTGCTGTTAAAGCCCCACTCCTCAGATGAGGTAGAGCATAGGCAGTGACTCCCCATCCAGCCCCGGCTGCAACCTGGGCTCCCCCTGCCCTCCCTGTCTCCTTCCTCGGGGCTGGGAGTCCGGGAGCCCCTCACTGTGTCTCCATGCAGCTTGTGGACAGACTGGGTGTTTTGTCCAGCAGCCGGGGCCAGCAAACGGGTGGGTGCTGATGCCCTCCTCGAAGGGGGCCTGGCACGTCAGGGTGGGCTGGGCCCGGGGGAGACCCACCCAACCTCCTGCAGGTCAGCTGCTCTTCCAGGAGGGTGCTTGTGGCGCTCCCAGCTGCAGAAGCCAGGCTGCGCCACGGCGCAGGAATCTCTGCGGCTCATGCACCTTGCTGCTTCTACCTGGGTGGTCCCGAGGCCACCCAGCGCCTGCACTGCCCCGGTGATCCCTGAGTAGCCCGAGAGGTGGTTCTGGGACGACGCCGAGTCTGCCTGACCCACCCAGCGGGGCGTAGAGTATCATGTTTGTTTCAGGCTCAGTGGGTGTGTAGGAGGCGAGGCGGCTGCTGGAAGGAGCTGCCCTGCTCAGGGGTAGGGCCTGGAGCCAGGAGGACAGGCTCCAGGACAGTGGAGGCGGGGTCATGTCCGGCTGGGCTGCCCCCTACGGGCCTTGGCAAGTGTCTGCGGGATGTCAGGGCCCCTTGCTGAGTGCTGCACCCCTCACCAGAGGACGGGTTAGAGGACGGGGCTTCTCAGCACAGAGCAAGGGGTCAGAGAGGTTCGGTTCCCCATGGCGGTTGGCAGTGCCTTCACCTCCGAGTCCCACGGGGTAGGTACCATGACCATCCCCGTTACAGTTGAGAATATTGGGGTTCACACATGGGAAGTGACTTGTGCTAGATGCCACACTGTTATGAGGACAGTGGGTAGCTCAGATCTGGCCTCCTTTTGCAGGACTCTGAGATGGGGCCCTCCTTCCTGGGTCACAGCGGCCTCAGGTGCCCACCCCTCTCCCCCCTCAGCTGCTGTCACCTTTCTGGGATTTGTCCTGGGTTCAGGACAAGCCCCATCCTGACTCCAGCCCAGAGTCTCCCTCCGCTTTCATCACCAGAGAATCAAACCCATGGATGACTGATGGGAATGGGGTTGCAGAGTCCTGCAGGTCTGGCGGACACCCCGCCAGCCCTCATGGGCGCCAGGGCCGTGGCACCAGGCCTCACCTTTCCGACTGGCCGAAGGCGTGGTGTGGGAGCCGCTGCTCAGGGCCTGGCCCTGGGGAGGACTGCTGGTTTTTGAAGCCCGGAGAGAGTCCACGGCTCGTGTTTGTCTGGCGGACACTAGGCCAAGACCTCACTCACCTGCTCTTGTCCTGTCTTCCCAGCTGGTTCATGGGACGGCGGCCCGAGTACACAGACCCCAAGGTGGTGGCTCAGGGTGAAGGCCGAGAAGGTAAAGCTGGATTCCCCAACCCTACCTGCCATCCCACAGGCAGGTTGCAGCCTGGGAGGGACTAGGTGGGCCCCTGGAAACAGACGGGGTGGGCGCCAGGGCCTGCCAGGCGTGCAGACACCTGTGCTGTGGGAGCGTCTCCCAGACATGGACGGGCCTGGTTGCTATGACACGGAGGGTTTGCCATGTCCATCTGTCCCCACTGCAGTGAGGGATACGGGCCAGGCACTAGCATCCCCATTTTACAGGAGAGAACACTGAGACTGAGAGATTCCCAGAGGAGCCAGGCTCTGGCTCTGCCCAGCCCAGCTGACAATGCCTTCTGTCCCCAGTGACCCGTGTCCGCTCCCAGGGCTTTGTCACTCTCCTCTTCAATGTGGTGACCAAGGACATGAGGAAACTGGGCTACGACACTGGACCCCTGGATACGCAGGTTGTCTCGGGGCCCAGCCCACCCCAGGGCCTCCCCAGGTGAAGGTACCGGCCGCTCCGCCATCCAGCAAGACGCTGAACAGCCGTGCAGGCCACGTGGCTGCCCACATGCCAGGAGTTGCCCACCGATTCCTCGGCTTGACTGAAGTACACTTGGGGGTGGGGAGAGTATTTTCATAAAATAAAAATGTCGCCTTTTCACAGAGCACAGGCCTGGGGCTGCCTCCTCTCCCTTTAGCACCGCCCCTGTTGGAGCGGGCCACCACCGGGCCCCTAGCCTTCCCTGAGCTGGGCCAGGCCCTGCCCTTGTTCCACGCTGCTACTGCCAGCACCGCCTGGCGCATGGAAGCACTTGTCACGTCAGCCGTGCTCCGTGACCGGCAGCCTCCCTTCACAGAGAATATCCTGTTGCCAGGAGCTGGATGGAGAGGCCCCAGCCAGCCCTCTGCTTGCCCCCAACCTGCACAGCCCAGGGGACAGGGCTGAAAACCCCCTAGCCCAGGGAAGCCGCGGGAATTCCAGCTTCCTAACAAGTCTCTGAGCGGGAGAGGAAGGTGAGCCTTGTGGCCAACACCCTGCACTCAGTCCCATGGCGCTGCTGTGGTGGGGTCACTGCCTCAGCCCAAGGTGGGGCCGCCTTCTTACCTTCTCCCCACGCGCACCCTGGGTTGGGCAGAGGTGAGGTCCCCCCACCTGTAGCTTCAGGTGAACCCTCGGGATGGAACACAGAGCTTGCCCATTCTCCTCTCCAACCTGCACATGACTTAAGGGAAGCCACCAAGCACCTGCCCTGGGCCCCTGGTCAGCCCAGCCACGACACGGCCCCAGCTCTAACCGGAAGTTGCTCTGAGACCATAGGAGCTAACCCTGTTCTGCCGTTTATCTCAGCTCTCTCAGCGCCAGAAGTTTAGCTGCTCAGGGTGCCCCCCGAAACCCCTGCCCCCAACTCACTGCACGCTCTGGAACTCATGGTCTGTTGTCAGCAAAATCCGGGATTCCAACCCTCTCCGGCTGGAAAGTTCCCTCGACCTCTGGCCCTTATAAAACTCTCCCCTGCAGCCGTGGCTGCCACATGCCATCGCCGTGGGCCTAGAGCTGGCGCCCACGAGCATTTCCTCCTTTCCCGTCCAGCTCCCTGATGCCCGGGCACCACACTCTACCTTGTAAGGCCACCAGACCCTTGACTGCCTCGTCTCCTCCCCTAGCTGTTCGCGGCGACCTCGCCACCCGCCCCACGACCTGGCTGCTTCCTTCTCCCTTGCAATGCGTGTGACCTGTGCCCCTCAACAGCCGCCAGCTCGCATGGTCAGAGCCTGTTTCTTGTGACCAATGACAACAGCATCTCCAAAATGTGCGTCCAAGCGTCCTCCCCCAGACCACTCGTCCCCGCGAGCAGTTCCTTCGCTGCGGTCCCCACTCCACCAGTCCTTCATTCCATCCAGCTCCTCCCGGCCGCTGACCGGCCCCTTCTAACCGGCAGGCGTTACCTTTCCTTCCTGCCCAGTTTACAACTCAGCAGTCATTGATGCACCTGCTCCACAGTCACCGTCAGCTCCTGTGCCCAGTCCCTTGCTTTTCCTACGTCTGGTCAAGCTCGGCCCTGGGGAAACCTCGCCATCTGCTGAGGCCCAGGGCCCGGTCTGTGTGCAGCCCATGACCAGGTCTCCCCCAATGCTGCCACGCAGTCCCCCTTATTTCCTTACTCAACCCCCTCATACGTTCTCAGAAAACTCACAGCTTTCCTCCGCTCAAACCTCCAGTCCCCTGTGCCCCTCACCTGAAGTGCTCATGAGGAAATGGAAATGACCAGAGCGCCCAAGGTCCCACCACATCTGGCCGCAACCAACAGTTGCTCCAGACACCCAGGTGCTACCTGAGGCCACCTGACGTGTGTACGTGATGCCACGCCCTCTGCCTTCTCCTGGGCGCCACCCCACAGCCCCCCGGCGTGCTCTTGTATTACGGACACCCCTCCCCTCCCACATCCCCGCCACATGCTTCTCTCCTGCCTCTTCTATCGCAGCTCCCCGAGCGGCTGAATTCTCTGCCCACTTCCTCACCTCCCCGTGCCTAGCGGCCTTCTTCCCTGTCACAGCTCGGAAACCCCCATCCTGTGAAGTCCACACACAAGTCTCAGGTTGCAGGTACCCCGTCTGTCAGCACCTTTGTTTAAGTTTCTATTCTTCGTTAAAACAAGCAGAGAAAATCTGAAATAATTTTACAGTGAACACCCCACATGCCAACCACCTGGAGTCTACCACCTGGAGTCTGCCAACCAGCCGCTCCCGTTACCACCTCCCGTGTTTTCAATCTGAGCGACTCTACCGCGCCTTCAAGCCGGCTACTGTTAGTGCATTTCAGCATGAAACGCAGATGTCAGCACGCCTCCGTGCTCCGCATGCCTACCCTTCACTAGAGTTTGTTTGTTTTTAGGTGGTTTTCTTCTGCGGGACCTTTACATGCAGTGAAACGCATAAATCTTACGTGTACCGCACCCTGAGTTTTCATGCTGCATGGCCAAGCCCCAGGACGGTGCGAGAACGCTTTCATCGCCTCGGCAGCTCCCTCTGCCTCTTCCCGTCGGAGCAACAGGACATACCGTGTCTCCCCGAAAATAAGACCCAGCCGGACCATCAGCTCGAATGCGTCTTTTGGAGCAAACATTCATATAAGACCTGGTATGTTATTATATTAATTATATCACATACCCAGCCTTATAGTAAAATAAGACCGGGTCTTATATGAATGTTGGCTCCAAAAGACGCATTGGAGCTGATGGTCCGGCTGGGTCTTATTTCGGTAGTCAGGAACTTTGGAGGTTGATGGCGGCTGTTCCTGGGAAGCAGGCCGCAGGGTGGGGCCCCATGAGCATCTCCTTGAAGAACAGTTAGGGCATACAGCCCCCAAGCCCACCCTTCCCTGGTTCATTCTGTCCTCCACTGTGACAAAGCTGCGTCACAGGCCACCTCCTTTTTCTCCCAGGCTTGCAGAAAGACTGCATTTGCCCGCCCCCCTGTATCTCAGTGGGTCCATGTGACTAGCTGCTTAAGGAAATGTGGGTTGAAACATGATCCTTCTTGCTCTGCCTTCCCCACAGCACAGGAGGCCAGGTGGCGCAGACCGCCCATCGTAAGGGACATTCTAGGAACATCCCCATTGGGCATTTTGTGAGAGACTTCCTACGTTCAGCCAGAGCTGGGGTTGGTGCCTGTGGAACCCAGTCTGTTCTGATGTGGAAGTTGGTATCAGAAGTGTTTGTGCGTTGGCTGAGCGGCTGGGTGGCAGGCAGGAAGAATACAGATAAAAGGCTGGACAGCAAGACAGCCGTGACGTGAGCTGCAGGTGAGACACTTGTGCTAACCTGGGGAAGCCTCGTGCCCGCCGAGCCATCAGCTCCAGGGAACAGGGACAGCTGCTGGGAGGGGTGGGGTCTGTCATCTACCGTTGGCTGCCATGTGGAACGCTATCGCAGTCAAGAGATGAGTTTAGGAAAGAACTGGCCAGTCTGCAAGCAGAAGGGACAGGAAATGGAGAATCCAAAAATACTGGGCATCTAAAGGCTGGAAAAAGAAACTTTCTAAAACTCATATGGAAAGGGATATGATTGAAGAATGGTTTGAGCCATAAAGGACCATTAAAACATCTCATTTTGACAGGCAGCTCAGCCTTTTGGTAAGTATCAGATGAAAAGGGTGGCCTTCCCGCCATGATTCCAGATGGCCTCACAGGAGCTACCATTAAGGTGAAAGAAGCATGGAGATAGGGCAGCAAGGAAATAAAGCAGGCTTCTCCAGAGAATTGTGTGTGTGTGTGCGCGCTCATTACCTATTGCTCTGTAAGAAACTACCCCAAGACTTTGTAGCTTAACCATCATTTACTATCTCCTATGATTCTATAGATGACTGAATGGGACTCCATGGATGTGTCCCGTGGGGCTTGGGTATATGGTCTGTGTGTGGGGAAGAGAGTGAAATCAGTATTTGGTGACTTCAGGGCAGCTGTGACAGAGACTGGCCATGTGTTAAGCAAACCCACTTCCCGTCCCCCTGGGCACAAAGGAAGCCTGCCATCCTCATTCCCCTGGGCACCTAGCTGGAGCTACGGGACGAGTTCTGGCACTGGGACGAGGGTGGAAGTCATGCCCTTCCAGGCCTGGCCCCTAAGAAATCTCACACACTAACTACTCTGCTCACTTGTTCCCTTTCACAGCAACTTACAAAGCTCTGTGTTGAACGTGGCAGTGTCACAAGATTAAAGCAGCTGGGGACCCCGGTCACTGCTTGGAGAGCTGCCTGACCAGTATAAATACCCTACATCACCCTAATACACACCCCACCTGACCTGAAAGGAGGCCCCTGGCTGCTCCAGTCTCTGGCAAACCCTCCCCAGCCCGCGCTAAGCCCTGATCCCTGAGTGGGCACCAGGAGGCCAGGAGTTCAGCACAGAAAGATGGGCGGCGGGGCAGCCCCCGAGTAGCGGCTGGCGCTCGGGCCTCACAGGACAAGCTGCAGGCCTGCCTCCCGTCTCCCTCTGCCTTTGTTGTACCTGCTCCTAGTCAGAACAGCGTTCCCACCTCTGCCTGCAAAGGAACTTCTGCTGTCCTTCAGCTGTGATCTACACTCCCTGATCACAGGTTCCGAGGGGACGCGGACCCGTCAGATGTCGCCACAGTAAAGATGCACGAGCCACCCAAGGAGCAGCGGCTGTGACAATCACTACGCTGACAATATGCAGGACGGCCAGGGAGCTTCCCAAGGAGCAGCTCTCCTGGGGGCACGGACCCAGGACAGGAAGCAGCACTCAGCAGCCCGCACACCTCACGCAAAGCACGTCTGTGGCTGGGGTAAGCCCAAAGCACACAGGTGGGGACATGCACCCACCAGCGACACAGCAAGGGGCACGGGGCTGCGGCCAGCACCCCCACGCCCTGCGCCCAGCGGGCACGGCACCGTGAAGGCTGTCCCCGGCCCGTCCTTCCCTGACATTCAGAGGCTCACTCAGGCTCCAGGACCAAGCCAGTGGCCTCGTCGACCACAGGCCAAGCTGGGTTCCAGGCAGGACGCAGCTCCCTTGCTGGCCCACCCCTCTCGTGTCGTGGGACTGAAAGACAGGGTGGGGAAGGACACAGCCAGAGACCGCATCATGATACAAATGATAAATTATATTTACACAGTAAATAAGTATCAATAGTCAACACAAGTTCAAAACCAGCCACCGGCCCCTGGGACTGAGAAAATGGGTGGGTGACACCCCCTACCACAGCGCCCATAGGAGGGAGCACGGTGGCATGTGTACAACGCGCGTGGCAGTGGCCGGTGGCTTTATGATCAGTGCAGCGGGCAACAGGGATGAGGCACCTGGGGACGGGCCTGTGCTGGGGAGTGGGCCGGGGGTCTTCTTGAGCCTCTGTGGCCCTATGGCTGTCACATTGCGGCCGCAAAGTCATGGCAGGAAAGACTGTTACAAAAGAATCACTGACCCAAGAAGTCGAGTTTGGTCCGACCAGGAGGTGGCCGGGCCACATGGGCTGAGTGAAAGCACCTCCCTGGGCAAGCACCACTGGCCCCCAGGCCGGGAGAGGTGGGCCGCAGCCTTCGGAGCCCAGTGCTGCCCCAGGTCTCGGCTCTGGCAGAGGCAGGTGGCTCCTGGGGCCAGAGGATGACTCCGGGCAAGCACTGTGAAGTAGGAAAAGGAGAAGGGCCTGGGCGGCATGCCTCCTGGCATTTTCTCTCTCTCCTGTGCCCAGTGCTAAGGGGCAGTTCTCCTCCTAGAACCAGAGAGGGGCCCTGTCCCCCGCTCCGCCCAGGGACTTCTCGGGGGTCAGCTGCTCTTGGGGTGAGAATTGAGAAGTCCACGGTGAAACGAGAGGCGAGCTGACTGGACACAAGGTTCAGGGGAAATGTCCCTTCCCTAGGGAGAAGCTAGTCTTTTCTGGTCTTTGATTAGCGACCTAATACTTTCTTTATAGTGGGAGGGGAGGAAAGCAGGAGGTGGGGGGAGGAAGGTAATATTAGTGCATGTTTGTTAAAATCTGTTCCCTGTGAGAATTTTTCTCTTTCTCTCCAAAGTAAGAGAAGATTTTTGTGTCTGCTGTGTGTGTCTGGAGTTAGCAGGAGGGCGGGCCAGGGCCAGCCCTGGTCCCTCCCCCTTCTCAGCCAGGAGAGCCCCAGGCTCCAGGGGCACAGACGTGCCATGGCCCCCAAGACAACTGCCATATCCACGCTGTCCCCAGCTTTACCCTGAGCGTGGATTAAGACAGAGGAGATTACAGACACACTAGGTCTAAGGTGTCTCTTCCATTTCAGATTCCATCGTAAACAGAAGTCCTGGTTACTCCGTGCATGCCTTCAGTTGCAAAAAGGAATTAGCTGATAAAAACTGGTGGGACGCATTCATACATTAGATTTTTTTCTTCAACTTTCTTGAGGTTGGTGTTATCAGTAAGAAAAAATAGCCTCTCTCTTAGGTTCTAGCCAAAAAGGCTAAAAGTTGATCAGTTTGGTAATTCACCAAAAAAGGGAGTTAAAGAAAGGAAAAGGCAACTGAAGGCTAGGGTTTTTTTTTTTTGTTCCTGTTGTGTTTTTTTTAAATAAACATCATTTATGTGTAATCAAATTCCCATATTTTTTCTATAAAGAATTTGCTTCGGTTTTTCCATAAGGCATTTTTTTGTCTATTCTTATTTAAATTTTCTTACAGAGTTAAAACCATAAATAAGAGAATTTAAACTACTAACATGACATGTGCCAATATCTTAATTCATCCAGACCTGGTAAATTCTATCAAAACTAGACAGTTAAATAAGAACCACGTTATAAAAATATTAGCCAAAAAAAGACTATTAGATAATTCTGCAAACTCAAATATGAAACTGTACTAAACAAAATATGTGCAAACGTATACAATCATAGAGCCACGTGGCAGGGTTATGCTCAGATTAGTTTAAAGCTTGCTCTAGTGGATTTAATTCAAGAGTTGTTCCACGGCGGTAGTGTTCACTTTGAACTCATACACGAGTCAAAGAAAAATAAAATATGCACAACTCCTTCCCCAGAAGGTCAGTGTCATGGAGCCAGCACTTCATTCTGTCCACAGCTGGGACTGCTTGGGGGACACCAGGGCTGGGGATGAAAGGAAGCGACGAGGCAGGCACGCCAAGTCCTGGGCGAGGCAGTGACCCCAGCTCAGGCTGAGGCTTGGGGCAAGGGCAACACTGAGGGTTCCGCCTCCTCGTCCAAGGCCCCTGAGAACCGGCTGCTCCCACAGAGGCCAGGACCCTGCCCTTGGGAGGAGGCGGCCAGGCCGGGGCGGGTGCTCCCTCGAGACACGGAGCTACAGGCTGGGGACAGGCGGGCGGCCGGGCGGCCGGAAGGCTCGGAGAGCCACGTGCTGGGTGTGCGGTGGCAGCAAGGCGGCCCGGCTCCAGTCTGAGGGCTGGGCTGGGCAGACAACTCCTGCTCAGGAAGTCGGAACTGGAAAGCGCTAATGCCCACCCCGGCTCTCAGACACCATTGCACCGACGAGCGTCCCTGCTCGGCATCCTCGGGCGCACGCTCAGGGTCCCCCGCAGGCCCAGGCACTAGAGGAGGAAGGGGTTGGTGGCGCCGGTGGCCTGAGCTGCCGGTGGAGGCATGGCCACGCTGCCCACCACACTCATTGTGGCGGGGCCCAGTGGGGTCAGGGAGGCACTGCTGGCCCCCAGAGCGGCGTGCGCGGCTGTGGAGGTCACGGAGGCCATCGCCATGGGCTCCGCACCCGGGCCAGGCCCGCAGGACGTGCTGGCCCCCAGCACTGGGCTCCCCCGTAGCTGGTTCAGTGTCAGTGGCTGGGGCTGGTTCACCTGGAAGGGGTTCACAGGGGCCGAGGCCGCGGCTGCACCTGCGGAGAGAGCAGGAGGGCCGTGGGGTCACCACCACCTCCACCCCACGTCCCAGGCTGGCAGACCACAGCCACCAGGGGCGTGGCCCCCCGGGACTCGCGCATCCTGACCCCCGCTGTGCCACAGCCCACGGCAGCGCCAACCAGCACGCGCCGGACACGTCTGCTGACTCAGATCTCCACTGTGTGGTGGATGAGACTAAGGCTGTGACTCGGAAAAGCCAGGTGACGTGCGCAGGGTCACAAAGCCTGAGCAAGGCAATGCCCGGAACGTGCCAGGCTCGTGGGGCTCCCGCCCCTCCTCAGGGCTGGCACCCCAGGACTCCTTTGGCAGCCAACAACCGACTGTGCTCCCACATTCTGTGAACACGGGTGCCTGGGAGAGAGGAGAGCAAAGGGGGAGGTGGGAGCTGCAGTGTGTGGCTTGAGTGGCAGTGTCCACGCTGCATGCTGGGACCCTAAAGGCGCTGAGAAGTCCTGCCGTCAAGAAGCAAATGCAGCGCTGCCTTACACGGTACCCCAGAATGTGTCACATCAGAAAGGCTTTACCCCTCTGTGCAAACACACCTATTAGTACTGTGCTGAAAAATAAAAACCGGGAGCCGCCAGCACTGAGTGTCCAATGCAGCCCGGCCCCGGCTCACAGGCTGCCGGCAAGGGCGCCCTCGGCCAGGAGGCGCTGTGCTGTTCGCACCCCACTGCCGAGGGCACACACGACACGCTTCCATCAGCCCCTCCTCCTCAGGCAAACCTAGGAGGCAGGCTCTGAAGGTCACCCCCCCAGTGAGAATGACCAAACTGAGACCACGGAGCAGGGCAGTGACTAGCCTGAGGCCTCCAGCCTGGAAGGGTCAGAGCCAGGACCCCATGAATAAAGACAGCACGGAGCCACCCGTGAGGCCCGCCTGAGCCTCGTCTTGGCTGCAGTCCCCAGGGACCAGGACCTGTTTGCAGACAGAACAGCGGCCCCGGGGCCTTGACATGCCCCCGGCCCCGAAGCCTGGAGGAGGCTGCCGGTGGGGACAGCCTGCCCGTGGGACTCCTGCAGGGCCCCTGGGTTCTCGGGCAGAGGCGGCAGGAGCTGCCTGGGCGAGGGACAGGGCTCCACACTGGTTTAGGGACCTGGGTTTTGATCCAAGTCCCACCCGGGGAGCAAGGAACCATGGAGCCAACCTCCCTGGGGGTGACCTCATCCCCACCCATCTCAAGACTGTAAGGTTCAGCAGGACCCAGGCACTCCACACGCCCCACTTCTGCCTGAGGGCCCCCCCAAGTCCTTAGGTCCTATGGGGCAACAGTCCAGATGACACCCCTTCGTCGTGGGGCAGGTCTGCAGCTGCACACTGAATGTCACACGTTCCCACTCTTGGAGAGACTAGGACCCTGCTGGGAAACCTGTGAGGAAGGAAGGAGGTCGTCTGGGCCGTTCTGAAGGACGGATACCATTTCCCAGGAGGGAGGACGTTCCCGGCAGAGGGGACAGAATGTGGAATGCTGCATTCCCAGCATGAAGAATGCTGGGAGCTCGGTGCAGCTGAGGGAGAGAGGGGGCAGGCGGGGCGGGCCACAACGCCACAGACACTAAAGCCGGGCTGGGGCTTGTCCCACAGTCCAGTGAAGCCGGAGGGTGGAGAGCAGGTCTCTGGGCAGAGCCCAGCCGCAGGAAGGACGGAGTTCCGGCCCCGGGAAAGGCCGAATCTGGCACCAGAGGCAAAGTGAGGGTCCTTGGGTCCCTGCAGGACGGCACAGCCCGGGGCCGTCACACTCCATGTGACAGTGTCTGGGACATGGAGCAGCACAGCCCGCCGCCCCACACCCCTCCAGCTGGCCCAGGACTGGCGCTCACTCGAGGGTCTCCCGGCCGAGGGACCAAGTCGGGCAACCTGGCTCAGTGGTCTCAGCGGAGAGAAGAGCTGCTCTCCATCCTCCCCCCAAACGGAACAGCAGCTCTCTCGCCCCACCCCAGGCACTGTTCAGCATCCCAGCCGGCTCCCGGAGGCCGGGCACCCCTCAGGCAGGATGCTCGTGAGAGCGGCACAGTGGGCGAGAGCTCAGGGCCCAGAGCGCGGCACAAACCCCCTCTGAGGAAGAGCAGCCAGGCGAGGCAGCCCTGAGAGACGAGCATACCTGGTGCCAGGAAAGGGTTGAGGGACTGCGCCGGCGGCGCTGGCCTGGTCACCAGCGAGTCCAGGTTCACCAGGGCCGCGTTGGGGCCCAGGAAGGACTCCGGCGTTTTCCGGGCGCCGCTGGGCTTGCTCGAGGGCACGGTCAGGGGCTGAGACTCAAAGGGGTCAGGGCTTGTAGTTCCATTGTTCTGGGGTGGCGGGGAGGCCACCACCTCGGCTAAAAGACAAGGACACACATGGGCATGGCGAGCGTGTCGGGCGGCCCCGAGACTAGTGCGTCCAGCGCTGCCAGCCAACCCCCGAGCATCCCAAGCAAAACACAGACATTCCCGGACCCCTGAGCCCCCCACCACCCCCCGAGGCTGCAGAGGGTGGGGATGTTCATTGCAGTGTCGTTTCAAACAGCCCCAAACTGGAGACTGGCAGTCAGCCATTAGGCAGGGGACATAATCCACTGTCCATACTACCCCCGAGTACAAGGGCAGACACTAGCTGAGGAGGAAAGGGCTGTATCCATGTATCAGATGAGAAAAGCAGGGACTAAACCGTATGTCCAGCACAATCCTTCAAACATAGTAAGACGTTATTTTGGGTTGGTGGCTAGGCACGGGTAATTCCCATTTTTTTTAATGTTTTCATTTTTCTATATTTTCTACAATGAACATGAATGTCTTGATAGTAAGAAGAAAGCAAATTATTTTTAAAAATTCAGCCAACAGAGGGTGTGCTGAGACAGGCAGGTGGGAATGTGTCTGCTCTGCCAAGATGCAAAGCGGCGACTGGCACAGAGGTTCTTAAAAATGGTCATACTCTGCACTCGGTAAGCCCATTTCTAGGAATCCAGTCTCGGGAAACAATGCAAAACATGAACGGGATTTAAGCACAAAGATGTACGCCACAGCATTATTACTGTAGCAAAACTTGAAATCAACCTAAAATGTCCTCCCAAAATTAGAGTCATTGTTGCTGAGCTACAGAGACACTATATAGCTCTGACATATTTTCTAAAGAATTTTTAATGTCATGACAAAATGTTTTCAATCTGTTATTCCATAAAAGGGCGGGGGGAGGTGGTGGGTCAGGATTCAACTCGGACAGTATGAGCTGAACGGTAAGAGCTCAGAAAAAATACGGGAAGCAAACAGTGGCTCACAGCAGGTGGAAGGATTATCAATGATTTTGGTTTCCGACTAGAGCTTTCCCAATTTTTCTACAATGGGAATACTTCTAGACTTGGGGAAAAACACTGTGCAAATCCACAGAAAGCTGTTCACGTAACAAGCCAAGCTGCCTTCTCCCTGAGGCACGGAGGGTGGGCAAGGACAGTTAGGTTGTACTTTGGCCTACAGGGGACACACCTGGAAACCTGTTGCTTTTTTAATGCAGCAAAAGAAAGACCCCGAGAAGCAGCACGTTCTAAGTTGCCTCTGAAACCCTGAGCTGAGAAAGGGGGCCAGGCTGCTCGTACCTTTTGACCAGGGCCAGCAAGGCCAGTAGCTGCAGCTGCGGGGGGAGGCAGATGATGGGGGGGAAGGAGGTGGTGGGAATGGGGGGGGCAGAGAGAAGCCGAGAGAGGAAAGAAAGGAGAGAAGTTGCTCTGTGTGACTGGGAGGTGCAACTCTGAGATGGACAGAGGCTGCCTGGCTGTCCCCGGCTCCACTTAGGGGTATATAAAGAATGCGTCCCAGGCCGCCTCCCTTTGCTCCCTCCAGGCTGTCTCTCTGAGCCCCACCCTGACAGCCTCCCAGTCTGGGGGCTCTGATGAGCCAGGCAGGAGCCGCTACCTGGGGTGAGAAAACGGGACAGAGATGCCCTGTCCATGCCCAAAGCCGGGGTCTGGAAAAGGTGGCAACTTGGGGAGTGGGAAGTTGGGAACATGAAGGTGAGCAGAAATCATGGCTCAGACCTGGGGGTCCACGCTGGGGCTGGGGGCCCAGGGCAGCCACGGGCCCTGCGGGGAATGAGGCCAAGACACAGAAGTGACCCAGACAAGAAACACAGGCCCAACGGTGTGGAGAAGGTGAAAGGAAACTCAGCCGAATGACTTCACTGGTAACATGTGATTCCTGCCATTAGACGCTTACGCTTCCAAGTGCAAAATGCAAAGAAAATACATGAAAGTGCTAGATTCTGAAAGCTGATTATTGTTTCTGCAATCACTGGGCTGGTCAAACACATACAGTCCCATCTTTACGTACCTGTTTGTTTTGAAGTTCGGAGGTTGTCAAATTCAGAAAAGTCATCTTTTATTGTCCCATTCAAATTACTGAAGAGCTCAAAGGCGCCTGGGTGAACATGAGAGCCAGTGACCAGGGGCGGGGCGCATCACGACCGCCCCACGCTCCTACTCCCCGTCCACAACCGCGGGGGTGGCACGAGCAGGAGGCCAGATCCCGATCCCACGTCCTGGGGAGAATGCTGAGAGCCGGGGGACAGCGTGGGCTCGGAGCCCCCTGGGGGGCGGTGAGGGGACCTCGGCCTCCCTGTGCAGAGAGGAGTGCTAGGCTCCCACTGCTCCCACCATCCCCACCCCAAACTGGAGGAGCTAACGGTGGTAGAGACGCACCTGAGCTGGGTCTAGAAACTAGGGTACGGCCACAGGAAGTGACCTGAGGAATGTGCAGAGGGCAGCCTGCCCAGGGGCCCTGGGGACACTTCCTCTGGAGGCGCGTGAGCTCAGCCCCCACACTGGGTACGTGGCACGGGGAGCTGGGGGCAAAGGGCGGCCAAGTGCAGGCAAAGCAGGCCGGAGGGACAGTGGCGGGAGCCGGGGAGTGTGAGGTCTCACCGGAGGTGGGCACGGGCTTGCTGGCCAAGGCTGCTGCCCAGGCGTCACTGGGGGCAGGCTGCTGCGGGGCTGCCCAGGGATCTGAGCTCCTGGAGACGGAGTGTGTGCTGGCTGCAGGGGGAGCTCCCCACGGGTCGACAGAGGCAGCTGGCTGGGCACCTGTAGGAAGGCAGGGGAGGGCTCACAGATGCCCTCAGAAAGTTCTGGGCAGCTGGGGTGAGAAGGGAAAAGACACTGTGGGCCATGTATGCCCTGCGTCAGGAGAGGCGGCCCCCCAAAGGGTGCTGTCCCACAGCGGCAAAGCCGCACAGAGCTGGAGCCCAGGGCCCACAGCCACTGGGACCTTCCGCCTGGGAGAGCACTAGATGGGGCGTGGCTGCGTCGGGGCCAGAGGACACAGCACACGCAGGCCTTGCAAAGAGCTCCCCAGGCTAAGCCCCAGCCCACAGGCTTCCGCCTCACGCAGCAGTTTCCCTGAGCTGCATCCACAGGCTTCGAGTGGTTTCTGCTTTGGACAGAAGGATGGCTAACGCAGCTGGACGCAGCATACACAGTGATAATAACGTAAGCACCTGTGTGCTGACCTCCCAGCGTAAGCAATAAACGCCTTCGAAGTAGGAGTGACCCATCCATTACGTAGGTTACCCAGCACGGGCTTTTGGGTTTTTTTAAGGATCATACCTGGGCGAGCTAACGTTAAGGTGCCCCCCCTGTCGTGTGAATCTTCCACTTCAGGTAATGCAGACACACGTGCATTTGTGGACTTGTGCGTGCACAGGTAACGCCTCGCACATCTCCTTTCTTCCGGGGGCATCACAGGAAATGTTTAAGAGCTGCTTTTCAGGGAGAAGTGCCTTCCCAGTGGCACCCGACCCCCATCACTGTGGACGCTGCTGGCCCTGCCCTTGGTTTTCCTTCTGGTTTTGCCATGTGGAGGTACCTTTAAACAACAGTGGTTAGATGTGCCTGTTTTCCAAACTTTATATAAATGGAAACATACTGTACACATTCTTTTGTGGCTGGCTGTGTCCACTTTACATTTTACGTGGGAGATGCACTGTGCCGAGCTGTGGCTAAAACGGGTGCATTTCACTGCTGTGTACTATTTGATGCCAAGAAACAGGAAGGCCACAGTGCATTAGTGCGTTGAAGGCACTGGCCTGGTTTGGGCTTTGCCGTGCGGCACTGTTCTCGCGCCCGCCTCGGCGCACACGCGCACCTGCCCTCACGGAGTCACGCCAGGTGGTGCCCACGGGGTCAGCCCAGCTCACAGACCCACCAGCGCAGCTCCCAGTCCTGCTGCTCGAGGAGCTGCCTTGCCACCTCACAGATGCTCTGCGCCGTCTCACTGTTTCACGGGTGCCAGTCTGGGGCGCGTGGGATGTTGTTTCGTCGTGGTTTATTTCGTTTGACGTGCACCTCCTTGTTCCTTAGTGAACGAAGCTCTGCATCTGGTATTTCTTTGTGGGCCCTTGCGGACTCCTCTCCTATGAACGCCTCTCCTCTCCTATACAGACTGTTTACTCTTTATCCTTTGGAATTGTTTATCTTTTTCTTATTGATTTGACAGAGTTCTTTCCATATTCTGAATACGGACCATTTCCTTGGGTTGCAAATATCTTCGCCCAATTTGTGGCCTTTCATTTTACTCTCCTGCAGGTACCTTTGGATGGAGATCAGTTCTTAACTTTAATGGAGAAGAACCTCTCAGTATTTTCGTTTGCAATTTACGCTTTTCCTGACATTTAGGAACTCCCTCCCTGTACTGGGGCCTCAAAGCTATTCGTCTATAGTAATGTCTGAAAGGTTTACAGTGTGCCTTTCAGGTTTCCATGTTTGATCCATTAGTAATTGATTTTTGTATATGGTATAAAACGAGGATTAGCTCACGTTTTCCTAGATGAATGATGAACTCACAAAGTACCTCCCATAACGGAAGTCAAGTCTTCATGGACTCATTACTGGGCTCTCTATTCCATTCCACTCACCCATTCCTGTCTCCACCCTTGTACTTTTTAGTTATTCTAACACAGTTATAGGTAAGATAATAAATCTTGACATCGGATACAGCAAATCCCAAGCCTGGTCTTGTTCTTCAGAAGTGTCTTGGTTATTCCTGGCCCTTTGCTCTTCCACATTCATTTTTAAATCATCTTGTTGGGTTAAAAAAATATAAAAACAAACAAAAAAAATTTAACCGTTGTTGGGATTTTGATCAGAACTGCATTGAATCTCAGACCAATTTGAAGAAAATTGTTATTATTATGATAGCAAATCTTCCAAACCCGAATCACAGGATATCGCCCCATTTAAGTCTTCTTGAGTATCTTTCAATAAAATTTAATTTTAAAAATTTATCCTTTATTTCCAGAAGGATTTATAAAACTTTTGTAAAATTTATTCCTAGGGACTGGTAGATTTAAAATTTTTCATTTTCCAAGTATTTATTGTTATGCAGAAAACACAATTTTGCATACTGATTTTTGTATCCATAAATCTTGCCACTCTTAATTCTACTTAATTGAAATTCATCCTAATTATTTATCCTTATAATTCTAATTCTTAATTCTAATAAACTCATTTGTAGACATTTTTTGATATTCTATGTATATGATCATATCACTTGCAAATAACGACGGTTTCATTCTTTGTGGCCCTGACCCTTTACTTGCCTTTCCCCTCTCACTGTGCCGGCTGCAGTCAGCAGTCCAGACATGAGCTGGAGTGTGG
This sequence comes from Rhinolophus hipposideros, assembly GCF_964194185.1. NCBI lineage: Eukaryota > Metazoa > Chordata > Mammalia > Chiroptera > Rhinolophidae > Rhinolophus > Rhinolophus hipposideros. Next base: position 1,987,737 of record NC_138066.1, on the reverse strand, counting down.
AGAGTACGTGGCCTTGTCTTGCTCCTACAGCATCAACAACTTCCAATATTTTCCCATTAAGTGGTACCGTTTTCCATAATAGATTTATTTTCCATTTAGGAGCTCTTTATCAGGTTATGGAAGTTCCCTATTATTCCAAATTTGCTAAGACTTTTGCAGTTAATAGCTGATAACTTTTATCAACCTGTTTCTGTCTCCATTAAGATGATCACATGATTTGTCTTTGGGTCTGTTAGTATGGGGCATTAATACATTTTCTAATGACTTGGTCCTTGCAAATAAAGTTTTTCATGATGCACCATATCATCTTTATATTTTTCTCATTTTGGTTTTGCAATTGTTTCTTTGCTTAGGGTTTTTGCATCTGCATTCCTAAGTGGGACGGGTCTGACATATCTGTTCTTACATATCTTCTGTCTGGTTGTGGTGTTAAGGTCATGCTGGCCTCATCCAATGAGTAGGAATACTCCATTTTCCTATCCTCTGAAGGAGTTTGTATAAAAGTGGGATTGTTTTTTGCATGGCATTAGAATTTGCCAGTAAAGCCCTCTGGGTGGATTTCGGAGGTGATCGGGATTTTAAGTAACTGAGTCGGTTTCTTTAATTATAAGATTGTCTCTATGTATAGGTTTTCTATTCTTCAGTCAGCTTTGCTAAGTTGTCTTTTTCTCATTTACCCAGTAGCCTAAGCATTCAGATCTGTAAGCACAGGGTTGATCAAACAGCCTCTACTCTACTTTGAATCCTGGCAGTAACTGTACTTACGTCGTTTCATTCCTAACACTGTTTGTGCCTTTCCTCCATTTTTTAAAATTAATCTTGCCGAAGATTTGTCTATTTTATTACTCTCTTCAATTACCAACTTCTGTCTTTGTGGCTATTATTATTTGTTCTAATTCATTTCTGTTCCTAACCTTATCATCTCATCCCTCCTGCTGATGTGAGTGGAATGCTGTTATAACTTCTGCGGGTACCTCACTCATCCTGTGCTTTTCTTCTAGACGAGTGTCAGTTCTTACAGCTATAAATCTCCCTCTTACTCCTGCTTTAGTTGTCCCACAAATTCTGATATGAAAATACTTACATTATTATGTGGTCCTAAATATTTCTAATTTTAAGGATAATTTCTTCTTTGACTCAGGAATTTAGAAGTATTTTTAAAATGTCAAGTGTATAGAGTTTTTCTAGTTATCTTTTTGTTACTGACTTTTAACTTCAGGGTATTGTGGTCAGAAGAAGTGTTCTAGATGATTCGTGGAGACTAGCTTTTTTGTTAGTATTCTGCAACTGCTGGGAACAACACGTTCACAAGCTCACGAATCGCATTACTCGAATTTCTTCTTATTAGTTTAAAATTATTCTCCCACATCATTTCCCACTTCTGAGGTTCTTCATGCCTTCCCGAAGATCGGAATTTCCACCTGGCTGTTTTCCTATCAGCATGAAGAACTTTCCTTAGTGTTTCTTGTGGGGCAGATGTGCTGGCAACAGATTCTCTGAGTTTTTTGTGACCTGGAAGTGTTGTTATTTCACCTTCATTGCTGAAGAACACCTTCACTGCTGAGTCTAGAATTCTGGAAGATGCCAGTTTTTTTGTTGTTTTGAAAGTTAAAGTGTCGTTATTTCACCATCATTCTTGGAAGAAAGATGATTTCGCTAGACTGCTCCGTTGGTAGTGCTTCCCTTTCGGCGCACTGAAGACGTCACTCTGCCGTGGTCTGGCACCTCTCAGCGCTGCTGAGAAGTCAGTGTCAGTCTGCCTGCCCTTCCTTTGTTCCCTGTCGCTTTATTTCGCATGTTCTTCCTTGGGTTTTCTGATGACGTGCCGAGGTGGGGATTTCTTTTACTATCCTGCTTATGATTCACTAGGCTTCCTGGATCTGAGAAGTAGCACCTGACACAATTCTTACAAAGCCTCAGTTATCATCTTTCCAAATATTAACTTCTCTAGAACTCCAAACAGATGTGTGTGTTAGATGTCCTCATTCTGCCTCCATGCTTCCCCAGCCACCTCGACCTCCCCACTGCTCCCCAAGCACACCAAACGACACATCCACCACCTGCCACCTCTGGCCTCCAAGGCCCTCCATTTTACGCCTCTTTTTCTTGCCTTCATGATTCCTCCGCTTGGCTAACTTTTGGAGCACTTATTATAACGCACCATAACTACTTACATGCCTAAGAGTTTCCCGTGGACCGTGACCTTTGGGGCTAGAGCTATCTCTTCCGTCTGCACCAGGAAGTCTTAGAGAAGAGCAGGGAATACTCCCCTAAGCCTCCAGGGCCCCCATTCCCACACATGCCCCTCTCAGCAGCCCTAGCGACAGTGCACAGGGATGGGCATGTAGGCAGGGTGCTCCCGGGCTTTCAAAAAGACGAAGCCTCTGTTCAGTTGTTCTACCACGCTGGCTTCGTCCCTGCTGACTGGCTTTAGAGTGGGCTATCAAGCTCACACCAGCTACTGCCTTGACTGCCTTTCAACTTTGGCAGGGTTAGCTGACAGAGCAGCTCAGAGAAGGGGAGAGTGCTGTTTTCACTACTTCCCAGCATGCCACAGCGATGACAACTAGATGTGAGCTAGAAACGGACGAGGGCGGACTTGGACGTGAAAGCTTTATTCCCACCATCCCTTGGCCATGCACCCCTGTCATTTACTCATGGTTTCCCAACTCCTGTGTGGGCTAGGGCTTCTTCTCTGCTGCCCCCAAACCCACAATGCTCCAGAGGCCTCCAGAAACACCTGTCTCCTTCCAAAAGCTCCCCTGACCTTTCACTCACAGTCTTCCCAGCATCTCGTGGAGAGCTACCTTCCCTGTGACTGAAACCGCTCTCCCCAGGCCCACTTTTGTGGGCTGTACAAAGGGCGTATCAGGACACAGAACCTGGTCCTGGCTGGAATCCCACAGGGAGGATAGGCCCTGAAGGGGCCTCAGTTCTCCATCTCAACTGCAGGGAAGTCATAAGGTACAAACTGCACCACGGAGAGCTGGACTGCAAGTCAAAAGAGCTGGGAAGTGTCTTCAGAGCCACCCAAGATGCATGGGGAGACACGGATTTAGTCCACAGGAAGACCTGGGCCCGGTGTGTGCGTGTGTGTGAGTGTGTCTGTGTGTGTGTGCGTGTGCGTGAGTGTGTGTCAGGGTGTGTCCGTCAGGGTGTGTGTGTGTGCGTGTGTGTCTGTGGGGGTTGTCTGTGTGCGTGCGTGTGTCTGTGGGTGTGCGCATTTGCGTGCGCGTGAGTGTGTGGGTGTGTGTGTGCATGCACGTGTGTCTGTGTGTGCATGCATGTCTGTGTGTGCGCCTGTCTGTGTGTGTGTCTGTGTCTCGGTGTGTGTGCACATGTGTGCATCTGTGTGTGCATGTGTCTGTGCGTGCATGTGTGTGCATGTCTGTGTGTCTGTGTGCATGAATGCGTGTCTGTGTGCATGTGTCTGCACGTGTGTGCATGTGTTCATGCGTGTCTGTGTATGCATATGTGTCTGTGCGCCTGTGTGTGTGTGTCTGTGTGTGCATGTGTCTGTGTGTGTATGTCAGTGTGACGGTGTGTGTGTGCACATGCGTGCGTCTGTGTGCGTGTGTCTGTGTGCGTGCGTGCATGTCTGTGTGCGTGTCTGTGCATGTGTGCATGAATGCGTGTCTGTCTGCATGTGTGTCTGTGTGCGTGTGTCTGTGTGTGCATGTGTGCGTGAATGCGTGTCTGCATGCGTGTGTCTGTGTGTGTGTGTGTCTGTGTGTGCATGTGTGTGCGTGAATGCGTGTCTGTCTGCGTACGTGTCTCTGTGTGCGTGTGTCTGTGTGTGCATGTGTGTGCGTGAATGCGTGTCTGCATGCGTGTGTCTGTGTGTGCGTGTCTGTGTGTGCATGTGTGTGCGTGAATGCGTGTCTGTCTGCATGCGTGTCTGTGTGTGCGTGTCTGTGTGCATGTGTGTGCGTGAATGCGTGTCTGCGTGCGTGTCTGTGTGTGTCTGTATGCGTGAATGCGTGTCTGTCTGCGTGCGTGTCTGTGTGTGTCTGTGTGTGCATGTGTGTGCGTGAATGCGTGTCTGTCTGCATGCGTGTGTGTGTGTGCGTGTGTGCGTGAATGCGTGTCTGTCTGCGTGCGTGTGTCTGTGCGTGTGTCTGTGTGCATGTGTGTGCGTGAATGCTTGTCTGCATGCGTGTCTGTGTGTGCGTGTCTGTGTGTGCATGTGTGTGCGTGAATGCGTGTCTGTCTGCCTGCGTGTCTGTGTGTGCGTGTGTCTGTGTGTGCATGTGTGTGCGTGAATGCGTGTCTGTCTGCCTGCGTGTGCCTGTGTGTGCGTGTGTCTGTGTGTGTGCATGTGTGTGCGTGAATGCGTGTCTGTCTGCACGTGTGTCTGAGTGCGTGTGTCTGTGTGTGCAAGTGTGTGCGTGAATGCATGTCTGCATGTGTGTGTCTGTGTCTGTGTGCATGTGTGTGCGTGAATGTGTGTCTGCATGCGTGTCTGTGTGTGCGTGTGTCTGTGTGTGCATGTGTGTGTGTGAATGCATGTCTCTGCATGCGTGTCTGTGTGCATGTGTGTGCGTGAATGCGTGTCTGCATGCGTGTGTCTGTGTCTGTGTGTGCATGTGTGTGCGTGAATGCGTGTCTGCATGCGTGTCTGTGTGTGCATGTGTGTGCGTGAATGCGTGTCTGTCTGCATGCGTGTGTCTGTGTGTCTGTGTGCATGTGTGTGCGTGAATGCGTGTCTGTCTGCATGCGTGTGTATGTGTGCATATGTGTGCGTGAATGCGTGTCTGCCTGCGTGCGTGTGTCTGTGTGTGTAGGGGCTCGCAGGGACGGCACGGTCCCCACCCGGCAGCCTCCACATCGCCCCATCACACAGCATCTACGCTAAACCCAGCCAGAGCCTCACGAGGCACTCACTCCGCTCCTGCTCATGTGAGCACCTGTGCATCTCCCCTGCTAGGGCACCCGCGACGGGAGCAGGGCTGGGTCTGCCTTGTCCACACTGCTCCCTAGAGCTCAGAACCGAGCCTCATATACAGAAGGTGCGGGCTGTAGTCAAGACAACCACAGACCCTCAGGGCTGGAAGGGGCTTTGCAGTTTATCTGCTCTAATGGCCTCCAGTGAGGTACCTTTGAACACCTGTAGAGTTCACTGACCACCTCTAGAAGGTTCCTGGTAAATGTCTGATTCAGCTGCTAGAAACATACAGACAGATAAGAGCTATTCCGAAATTCTGACAGTCTGCACAGGAAGCTTTCAAATATCTTAGATTTAGTGACATGTCACTCACCATGCAGCTTAGGGAGTACCGGACCAGTGGTTCTCAACTGCAGCTGTTCCTGGGAATCTCCTAGGGGATTTTAGAAAAATCCTAATGCTGTCCCCTCCCTACCCCCTGCTCAGATTCTGGGGAGGGCCTGGGCACCTGGATGTCCGGAAGCTCCCCAAGTGACTGGAAGGGGCAGCCAGGATGCGTGAGAACCACTGAGCTCCTGGAGCACTCCCGGCCTTGGCCGACCTCTGCTCGGTGAGGGCCCACCGTCGGATGGCCCAGCTTGGACACACAGGCCTGAATGGAACACCTGGTGGGGTCAAGTCCCGCCTCCCACAGACAGGCGCCCGTGGAGCCACCTCGCTCCACCTGAGCAGCACCTGGACAGCCTCCACCAGGCCCAGGCCGAGGCCCTTCCTCTGAGAGAGACAGACAGGGACCTGAGTGACCGCAGCTAGCATGGGAGTCACGGGCAGCCAGCGCCCGCAGGATGGGGTGATGGGGTCCTGAGAACCGGGTGCCACATCTCCCTGAGCAGCAGTATCTGGGCCACATTTTCAAGAACAAACACGTTTACTGGGCAGACGACAGGACGTGACGCACAGGGTGAGCAGGCATTTAAGGGAACACAGGCTGCCCGGCGTTTAAGGGAACACAGTTGTGCGGCTCTCCTCAGCCACTCACTGGCCTGGGGCCTAGGCGCTGCCCTCCTGACCTCAATCAGGCAAACCCCGCAGCAACTGCATGTGTGTGTGTGTCTGCGCGCACACGCAAAAACAAACGGAGACTTGCTTCTCTGTCCAGGCCTACTCTTGGGTCACGAGGATCTAAGCACACCAGTTTCCCCCAAAACTGATAAACTCATGTCACTAAGAGTTAAAACCAAGTACTGCAGGATTTCTGGAAGGGCTCCTTCTGTATGAAGGACAGGACACGCGGAGCAGTGAAAATGCTTTCTCCATGAGTTAGCATCACGCTGAGCCGTCGTCATCCCAGGCGCATAAGCAAGGCTCCCACCCGGGGAACCCCCACTGCTGTGTACCCTGAATTGTTCCGAGCCTTTCCTGACACCTCCGGTTATTTCCATGTACCCTGCTTCCCCTTTAGAATCTGCTGAAACAACAAAAACAACAGCATGGCGAAGAACTTTAAATTTCAGCATTGTATCTGATGCACAATGTTGACACTAATCAGCTCTGGACGGGAAAGGAAGCCCTGCTCCTGTACAGCCATGCCAGGACAAGGACAGGCCGGTCACAGCTCAGAGAGCTCTGGGCGGGGAAGCAAAGATACGTGCAGCTCAGACTGTGACGACCCCTACATCAGCCGGATGACCGTGGAGAAGCCACTTAGCCGCAGTGGCTTCGGTGGGTTTCCATCCTGTAGGTGGTGTTTGGGGACGTCTGTGCGTACAGGACACAGTGCCAACTTCCTGCTCCGCTGGGTGAATGGTGGCAGTCTTCACAGGAGACCATGCACCACAGCACCGCACTTTCCTCAAACCTAACCTGGGACAGGTATTTCCTCCACCTTCCCATGGGTGCTGCCAGCCTTGTAGGCCAGCCGTGGGAAAGTGGGCAGCGGGGCGGGCCAGTATGCCCCAGGAGTGCCACCACCTTCCTTGGAGGAACAGTAGGCGTGCTGCGAGGCTCCTCTGTGCGCTGCCTCACATCCTCCGCAGGGCCCACACCGTGCCACACATCCGATATGTAAGTGCCTGTTGAAAGTGCGAGTGAATGAGAGGAAAGGAGGAAGGAACCAAAGGAGCACAGATCGAGCAGCTTCCGGCCTCCTCTGTGGGCCCATTCATAGGGAGCGCAGCCTCTCGCCCCCGCCTGCTTCGTCCTTAGCCCTCACACATGAATATTCATGTGCTCAGGGAGGCCGGCCCAGAACTAAGCCACAGGGGAGGGGGTGTCACCGAGAAACGAGCAGCACCACCTGCTGCCTCCAGAGCGGAAGACGCCTCGGTCCTGGCCCGAGAGAGGCGCAGAGCTGGCCAGGGCCTTCTGAATCACCAGGCTGTGAGCCCTGCTCATACCAGGTGGCTTCTTTGTGTGTCTGAACAGTGGAGGAAGTGCCCCGCTGGCCTGGCAGGCTCCAATTCCCCCTCAGCCCTTAGCATTTCCTCCCAAGGCCACTTGGCCAAGCTGCCCCAGTGCTGCTTGGAAAGAACTGGTAATGACAGGGCTTGCTACAAACAGTGGCTTTCAAGACAGCGTTTCTTTCATCCAGAGGGTGCAACTAGCGAGACTCTCTAATCTGTCTAATTTATGAACGTGTTTCGGGGCAGTGGGGTGGCCCTGAAAACACACATAGCGGATTTTACTGGAGACTAATTGGTAACCCGACACTACATCTTGCTTTGTAGCTGTGTGTTGGAAGACAAGGCGAGGGGACTGTTACCACGCTCCAGTGAGCTTGGGAGCTGGTAACAGCTAGTGTCCTGCAGCGCAGTTGAAAGCCGAGTGCTGGACGTGCAAAAGCACCTGGTACGACAACGGGCCACTGGGAAGGGGGGCATGGTCCCGGGCCACCCTTGGGTACACTGGTCAGTGTCTAACGCCTGCAAATGTTCATCACATAGTACAAATGGAAGTCTCCCTCTCTCTCTCTCTCTCTCTCTCTCTCTCTCTCTCTCTCTCTCTCTCTCTCCCCACACACACACACACACACACACACACACACAATTGTATATACAATATGACCCCAACTACACAGAAACATAAGCGCCCAGAAAAACCCGGAAGCAGACAAGCTAACATTGTAACACTAGTGATCTGTCAGGGGTGGAGTTTGAGGTGACTTCTCCAGGACACGCGATGCCACAGGCGGTCTCTGCAGCAGTCTAGGATGGTGTGATGACTCCAGCACTGGGGGCCATAAGCACCGAGCCTGCCTCTCATTTGCTGTGTGAGCCCAGAGGATGAACAGCCTCTCTGGGCTTGGTGGCCTGTTTTCTCTCCAAGTCACCGGGAAGAATGCCAAACGCATCAGAACCAAGGAGAGGGCGCCGGGTTGGACAAGTGGTCAAAGACAAGCGGCAGTCCACGGACCACATGTGACCACCCGCGGATTAGTCCCAAACACAACCTTAATTTTTCAATTCATTGCCAACATTTAAAATTTAATAGATGTCAAAAATTCAGTTTTTGGGGCGGCTGGATGGCTCAGTTGGTGAGAGCGTGAGCTCTGAACAACAAGGTGGCCGGTTCAGTTCCCACATGGGATGGGGGGCTGCGCCCCCTGCGACTAAAGATTGAAAACAGCGACTGGACGTGGAGCTGAGCTGCGCCCTCCACAACCAGACTGAAGGACAACGCCTTGACTTGGAGCTGATGGGCCTGGAGAAACACACTGTTCCCCAATATTCCCCAATAAAACTTTAAAAATTAAAAAACATATTCAGTTTTCAATCTTGTCTTTAAAAAAATGAATTCATACTAGCCCCGAAGTGGAAGTAACCCAAATGTCCATCAAATGCTAAACGGATAAAACTAAACGTGGTGTCATCTATGAAATGGAGTATTATTCAGCCAGAAACAGCAATGAAGTAGGGATACAGGCTACTATGTAGATGAACTCTGAAGACATGCTAAGTGAGAGAAACCAGTCACAAAGGCCACATGCTACAGCATGCCATTACGTATATGAAATGTCCAGAACAGGCAAATCCAGACACAGAAAACAGACTGTGGTTGCCAGGGGCTGGGAGAGCGGCAGCAGGGAGTAACTGCTTATTGGGAACAGGGTGATGAAAACTTCCTGGAATCAGGGCTGATGGCAGCACAACAGTGTGAATGGCTAAGAACCCCGAACGATCCACTTTAACATGGTGAATTTTACGGTATGTGACTAGAAGAGCAGACCCACGTGGGCAGCACTCCCACACAATGCCCATCTGCCTGTGGGCACCAGCTGCCTTTCCCAGCTCCTGCGTTCCGACGCCCGCAGGTGTGCGAGAACCCCAGCTGCTGGAGGAGGGTCGTGTCACTCAACAGACTCCAGGGCACAGCCCTGTCCCCCAGCCAAAGGAAGGACTGGGCAAACTTGTTCACTTAAGAAATATTTATTTACCTCTCCTGACCAGGTAACACAAGCAGTAGAAACGTGGGGAGGGAATAGTCTGTCTCCCTCCTTCCACCTTGGCCCTCAAAAGCCCTCCCCAGAACCAACAGCAGGGTCAGCATATTTCAATCTTCTTAGTCTCATCTGGCTCCCGGGGGGAACACATTCTTTCCTCGGCACTGAGCACACTATCCATCAGTTTATGATGGATGATCAATTACCAGTGATCAATTACCAATTTGAAAGGGACTAACAGTCTTTCCTGAAGAATATTCTATCCATGACTTCAGGTGGCCATCCCTTTACAGAAGGATCGCTTTCCAGATTTAAAAAGAAAGTCAAAGCCACGCTCTGGAAGGACCTGCTATCCCCTTGACACTGCTGAGCGGGTGTTTCCAGTGGACCTGCCCGCGCTCCCCCATCTGTGCTCAGCAGGACTCCACACTGCAGGCTCCCTGGAGGCACAGCGGAAGGGCCGCGGACCATGTGGCCCAAGCTCCCGGCAGCCCTGGCGCAGGCCTGCAGCGAGTGACAACTGTGAACCATTTGGCCTAGACTTTGCCCCAAGGCTCCGAGGGCTCCTGCCAAAGGAGGTGTGGGACTCTGCCCGGTTCCCTGAGGCCAACAGCACGGCCCAGGACACATGGGGCCAACACTGCCCTCTGGACAAGTGCAAGTACTTGGCAAGGCTGCCAGGCCCTGAGTGACCAGGCCGTGTCCCTTCCCACCCTAATTCCCAGCACCTTGTCCCCCTCACCCCCGCCCTGCTCCCCTGCTGCCCACTCCCACAGGTCAGGTCCCCAGACGTGTGCCCACTGCACTGTTAGCTGAGCCTCCTGCTGGGAACGCCCTTGCCTCTTGCTGGCCGGGACACTCCCGCTATTCTCTGAAGATTCCTCCAGGACGCCTGCTCACACCGCTGGACGCCTGAGCTAAGCCCCGCCCCGGAAGCTCTCCAAGACTGCCATGGAAGCCCAGCCCGCACACACCGCCTCTACACGCTGTCCCTGTCTTGCCCACACCTGCCCAGGACCTGAGGGCAGGACCATTACCTGTTCATGGCAGGACAGAGCCTGGTGCTTGGTAGACCAGCAAACATGCAGGGAACCAAGCTGAACACAAAAAATGATTCCCGTTGGGGAAACAGAGACCCCAAGAGATATAGGCAAGTTGCCACAAAATATACAATTCCAAGTTCCCTGACAGAAAACCCACAAACCCAAGGCCGGCAGGGTTCAGTGCACCCAGAGGGCCCTCCCAGAGTACAGGCTGGGCAGGAAGCCACGACGAAGCCTGCAGGCCAAGCCCCATGTCCAGCAATCCGGAAACCCACGTACCCAAGATCTCCACCCAGATGAAATCGATCAGATCGCATTCACATTTCAAATCTCTTATCACAAATTCTCTCACATGTAAACAGAAGTTTAAAAAGTTTAAAATATTCACTGAGCCTAGTAAATCGATTTACTATTGCTTTAAATAACAAGTCAGAAGAACTACAGCAAATATACCCCCTTTTCCCATTAGCAGTCGTATTAGGTACATCAGGATTCCCAGCTAATTATAGCAACTTAACTTACGTTTCATGCTGTGCATTACTGTTTCTTAACCTGGTGCTGGACGCCACTCTGAGGCTGAGACAGTTGACAGGTGTCCCCGAGGAGGGACACGCCATTTCTGATGCTCATGGGAAGCAGAGAGGAAGTCAGCTTTCCCTCTACCAAAGCAGAAAACCATTCAACACGAATGAAAGCGAGCGCTGGGCCAGCCCTCAGAAGGGGAGCAGCAGCCTGGTGGCGTTCCAGTTGGGGGCTGCAGAAGCCCGGACACCCACTCCCACTGGCCACATTCACCCCTCCTCTGCCAGGTGGGAGAGCAAGAAGTTCTGCCTGCTGCCCCTCAGCCATTCAGCAAGCAGGCATGGGAGACAAACAAGGGGCAACTTTACCGAACGATGGCCAGGGCTCCGAAGTGCTGGCAGGGGCTGCCTGTCCGCCCCAGGGGTTGGTCTGGTTAGCTGAGGCTGCAGGGCCCCAAGGCTCTGCTTTCGGGGCAGCAGGGCCTGAGCTGGGGAGGGCGTCCATTAAGTCCAACAGAGTGGTCTGCTGTGGGTGGGAGCCAGGCTTTTGAGACAAAGAGAAGGGGACAGGTTTTACTTTGCGGCAGTAACAGCAAATACACACGTGTTAGCCGTAAACAACTGCTATGCCTCTCACTGGAGTAGAAGCACTATGGGAGGGGCCAAGGGGACCTTGGAAAGTAAGCCGCTCCATCTCCTGGCCTGTCCCACCCCCTTCCCATGTCACTAGAGTCACATCGAGCTATTTACTATGTGTCACGTGCCTTGCCCACTTTCAAACAGTCTGCGGGGCTTTCCAGGAGTGACAGGCTTCGCCCTGGCTCCCTCCTCCTTCCAGGATTCTGTCCCCCACACCCCCACACCCTCCTTGTTTCCCCAGCTGCCAGCTTCACCCTGGACCCTCTCTCCCGTGGGCTGCCTCACGCTCCCACTCCCATGGCTGCCTTCAGGGACACCTGGCGGCCCTGTAACCTGGGTGGCCGCTGGATGACGAGCTTGTCAGGAGTAGAGCCATGTCCTGGTCGCTCTGAGGTCCCAAACAGGAAGCCTGGCCTAGAGTCACGATGATGGTGAGGCAGCCCGACACCAGTGAGGGCTGACTCTGTGCGAGGAAATTGCTCCAGAGCACAGAACATTCAGCCTACGGAACAGCCGCCACAACCACAGGAGGTGGGCTCTACTCTGTTCGTTTTATGGAGGAAACTGAGGTAGCGGTCAGTGGGGGAGTGAAACCAGGCGATCAGGCCCCTCGCCCACGCCCAACTTCTCTCAGAGTGGTCTCAGGAGAGGCCGATGATGGCCGAGGGAGATGTGTTTTCACTCTGGCTCGTCACAGGCCCCAGGATTAGTTGTTCAATGAAGAAAGCAATCGCCATGTATGTGCTCCCACGCATGTCACGTGGACACTGTGGGTTGGGTTGGGGCCACTAGCACAACTGCGGGGCAGCCTTACAACACTTACCTTCCCAGCAAAACACTCACCTCTTTCTTTTTTGGAAATTTGACGGTGTCTCTTCGGCTTTCCTCCAGTGCCATCTGCAATCTGAGGTCATCGCCCCGCCTCAGCCGCTCTTCCTGCAGAGGACAATGGAACCTGAAGCTGGTGGCAACTGCAATGACATCACCACACAGAACCAAGCAACCCTGGCCAGAAGCGAGAAACGGAAGACTGCATTACGGGTTATTTCAGAGGAGGGCTGGGAAACAACGTGAGACACACTCACGCCCCGGAACTCCCTGCTCCACCCCCCCACCTCCTGTAGTCCCACCTGCTTGGGGTCCCACCAGGAGGACGGGGCCCAGGCACCACCAAACTGAGGAAAGGGAATACTTATTCTTCTCCAAAGGAAAATGACTGTCTAATTCCAATTATAGAAGCAATATGTCTCTTTATAAAACTCACAGATCCGACAACCCAGCAAGGAGCTAGAAAGAATATGAAAATCATGTCATCCCACCTCCCACTGTGTCTTCTTCCAGAAAGTGAACTGTGTGTTTATTTCTATGATTTCCAACAGAAATAATTCATTATATTTAATTTATATTTATTTAAGGCAAAGCTACCATACGCAAAACACTGGGTCATCCTAGCGTTTTAATATGATTAAACATAAATATATTAATTATATTTTACTTGTTATAAATATAATAAATCATACACGAGTTATTAATGAGAATGGGCTCAGACCATCCATCTGTACTTCCATTGAACTATCTCTAATACTTGTCTCTAGACACCACTTCTAAGCGAGAGGGGGCCCCATCCTACACTTGACTCCATCTACCATTTTGAAGCAAAGGTCAGTGGAGACAGACCTAATAACTGAAACTAAAGGGCTCATAACTTTGAAAGGTCACTTCAATCACTCCTTTCCCTCCTTCTCCATTTTGAAGAAATTCAAGTTTATTAAAGAAAAATGGAAACTAAAAAAACATTAGAACTACACACACCACACACACTTCCGTCATCTACAAGGTGTGATCAATACAGTGAATGTTTGGGTTAAAAAAACCTTATTTCAGTAAAAGACACCTTGCCATTATTCCCCTCTCAAAACACCCCCCCTCGCTCCGAACACACGTATCCCATCGTTCTTGCCACTTTCTGAAGCGGTTCTGGAAGTCCTCTTTCGTGAGTGTCTTTAGTTGCACTGTCATGGCTGCCTCGATGTCCTGAATCATTTTGACTTTGGGGAAGAGCCAGCAGTCACGGTGCCAGATGCGGTGAATAAGGTGGGTGAGGACACACCGTCATGTTTTTATTGGACAGAAAATGCCGTATACCAGAAGCGACGTGTGACACGGAGCACTGTCACGATGGAGGAGGATTCACGGCACGCTTTAACACACACCTCCTCTCAGCCGTAGCTCACATCCGACTGCACCGAGCACGCTGAGACTTGTCACACACTGTTACTAAGGCTCGATGTGCCGCTTCCCCTATCGAGGATCCCCGCCTTTCCGTTGGGTGGCACTCGGCAGCAACATTCACCATATTTTGTCATCAGATCAGAAAGGTTCCGTGTCACACATCGCTTCTGGTCCAGCGATTTCTGTCAAACAAAAACATGACGGTGTGTCCCCATCCACCTTATTCACGGATCTGGCACCGTGTGGCTTCTGCCTCTTTCCCAAAGCTAAAATGATGTAGGACATCGAGACAGCCACGACAGAGCAACCAAGAAACTCACAAAAGAGGACTTCCAGAACCGCTTCAGAAAGTGGCAAGAACGATGGGATAAGGATGTTCAAAGCGGGGGGAGTGTTTTGAGGGGGATTCATGGCAATGTGTCTTTTCCTATAAAATTTTTTTTTTAAACATTCACTGTATTTTCTGATCACACCTCATAACTCTAAGTACTCATTTCCTGGAGCATTTCCTGCTAGCCTTTTTTCTTTTTCTTTTTTTTTCAGTGTTTAGATGCTGCTGATTGATCTTACCAAGCTTCCCAGGGCTAAGCCCAACTGCCCACCGGGCACTGAGGAGGCTGCGGGCACTCCACTCGTTCACGAGGCCTGGCCATGTCTGCAAAAAGATTTCTGGAAAGCACTTTTGACTGGTTTGTCCTTTGGCAATGACTTCCCTGAAAACCTTTTCTACATGTAACTTTGCATAGGACCCTTCCTTGACTGGGGGCAGTACGGTAACACAAACACACTTGTGGCAACACGAGTCACATCCAAATCGAAAATGTGGAGGAAGGACACACGTGTGTCCCCACTCTGATCGGTGCCCTGCCTGCCCCCTCACAGGGCAATCACACAGTGGCAGACCCGCGTGGGCACCAACCTGCTCAGCCACTTCTCTGCTCATGGCAAGTGCCAGCTGCAGCTGCAGCTCCTCTTCTCCACTGGTCTGGGGCCGGGCCTGCTCCAGCTCGGAGGACACCCGAGGGGACGTGGCTGTAGGGGGAAGGCAAAGTCACCGCGTGCAAAGGAAGTACCCAGTCAAACCTCACCCTTTCCCCATCTCACACCCACAAGGTCTGGCAATAGCCCAACAATAAGGGGATTGAAAGGCTTTTGAGTATTTCAAGGTTAAAATCAAGTAACGTCAAATGCGCTTTCGTAACGGTCACACGGCACCGACCTAGAAAAGATGCCTCAGGGTACATGCCCAGGGTCAGGCCTCACAAGGATTAGAAGCTCAGTCTTCCCTGCAGAGATGCACTGCTTCAGAGACAGGAGATCACTGTTTAACGATTCAGAGCACAGTTCTTGAAAAGCTGGATCAAAGAGCATCACTCAGACAAGTGCAGGGCACCTGTGACCAAGAACTCCACTCAGGACCCCCCGGCATTTAAGAACCCCACTTTGTCTCGTGTGGTGATAACAGAAAGTGAAGCCAAATGTTTCTGCAGGAACCTGGAAAGTTTTCATTTTTTAAGTAAAACTGTACATTGACTTGGAAATCCAAAAACCACACATGCAGGCATTTTTTGCTGTAAGTAGTTAGCTCGTTTAAACACTTGTAAACAGCTCCTGGAAAGAGCTTTCAATGAAAGGGATGAGATGTGAATTCCTAGCTGATGTGACAGACCCCAAAGAAAGGAGTGATTACTATGACACTGTAAGGCAGGCTGGGACCCCCCATGTGAAAATGCTGTGGGCGTACAGGCCATCAGCTGTGTGTGCCCAGGGAACTTGGTGCCTCCAGAAATTAGGCCTAAGGCTTTGGGAGCATATGCCTAAGTGTGTGCCCTAACCCCAGGAGAGGGTCCAGAGTGTCTCTGAAATTCTCAAAGCAAGGTCTGCCATCGGGAAGTGTGGAAGCACATCACAGATGGTTCTGCGCACGTCCTCCCTCAGCTGCCCAGCTCCTCCTCCGCTCCCGTCCAGGTCTGCAGGACACCCTCCCCACTGGGTCAGCATTCCTCTCTCACAGCACTCAGCCCCGTCTGCAATTCAGCAGGTCGTGCCAGAAGGGACGCTCCTTGGGGGAGGCTAGGGCCTGTCTCCTCACCATTGCACCCACCCCACCTCCAAAGTTTGACAGAGCAGCTGGCAAATACCTGCTGAATGGATGAATGGATAGATATATGCAGAGATGGACGGACGGACAGACAAATGGAGAATTCAATTTCATGGTTGATGGGTAGTTTGAAAATGCTCTGATTGTGTATTAGTTTACTTCCTTCTTTCACTGTGTCCATTCTACAAACCCAACCATCAGGACTCACCCAAATCCTGCTTCTGCCTCAATCTCCAATCGTAATTTGCTTCTTGGGATCTGCCTCTTTCTGAGAAAGCAAAATGTGGGGAGTGACTCCTGACAGATGAGGTTTCTAGAAGGCTGGGTTCTGGCTGCAGTGAACAAGACAGGACGAGGGGGCTGACACAGTTACACAGGGGTAACCCACAGAATCAGGAGAGGCCGCAGAGGCCGTTCTGGGCAGAGGCTGGGGCAGTGCAGGGCAGGAGGTTGTAAATGGCACTGTTTTGTCCCACAATTTTTAAAAAACACGTAACACGTATAGCAGCACGATTTCATTTGGAACAATTCAGTGATGTGAAATTTTCAACCAAAGAATCATAAACAAAAAAAGCCAGCAACCAATTGCCTCATCTCAACTGTAAGCAACATGAAACAGCAAAAATGCTGCCATTACAAAAAAAACACAAACATATTTTTCTAAATAAAATCAAGTCAAATCGCAGCCTAGTACATCACTACAACTATATTTTTCAAAGCATTCTTTTAGAAATAAAGCTAGATGGTAACAAAATGTCCTCAAATCCATCTTAATCACTTGATTTAATAATATGCCAAAATAAATGTACATTTTTGTTGTTGTTGGTTTTGTCTCAAACATCACCTGTGTTCACCACAGGACTTAGGTTTGGGCTTTTTGTGCTCTAGAAGCAAACACGTCACCATCCAGGTTGGCAGAGACAAAGGAAGTTGGACTGTTCTGCGGGACACCTGTTGGGGACAGTTCTGGGGGGCAGTTCTGGGGGATGTTTCTGGTGGATGGTTCTGGGGGACGGTTCTAGGGGACTGCCCTGTCCAGACCACTCAGGCTGCCCGTTCCCACCGCTTTCCTGAGAAAGCCTCTCTGAGGCTTGCTTTATAATGGCCTCAGTTTATGTTATAACAAGCGCAGCACATCTGACATCCTTCATTTACTACCAAATGGAAATCATGAGTGAATAAAGGAGAAGACCTCGTATCTTACCCCACACCACAGAAAGTGCTCTGAAAAATGAGCCCAGCTTGGCAGGGAAGGCTGCTACTTGGCTGTGCCACCACAGGGCCTGGCACAAACAGGCCAGGGATGAATGGGCCGGGCTTCTGAACAGGGACCTCTGGAGAAATGAGGCCGCCCTCTCTCGTCCTCTGAGCCCTTCAGCACATGTGCAAGGCCAGGCTGGCTTTCAACGCAAATGGACACGTTTGTATGTACCATAACCAGTGCTGGCAGAACGACACATAGCCAGACGGAAATAGCTTCCCACATCAACGTGGAATCAGACACAAAGGACATTCCCCTACATGCTGTGGTTTTTATAAACGGAGGTGCAGCTCTCAGTTCCACAGACGGCAGAATTCACAGCCACCAGCCCCGAGCATCAGCAGGGACGCACACAGAGGTCTCAGCTGTGAGGGAAGATTGCAGCATCTCGGCCCTACAAAGGGCCTTTTGTGCCGGTGCATGTGACAGAGAACACAGCCGGGGTTGTGAGCTGGGCCTGAATGGACGGACCCTTCTGACCACCTGAGCGTGGCCCTGGCCCTGCTCCGAGGAGCTGAAGCTCACAGGGACCCCTGGAAAAAGCAAGTGCCCTAGAGACTGCGGGCTCTGGGTCAGCCGGCTGCTTTCTGACCCGCCACCCTCTGAGGGAAGAGCAGGAAGTGCTGGCGTAAGCTAATCACTGAAGGACCCCTAACACGCCCCTCTGCATACGATGCCCCTGGAATAGCACTACGAACAGGAGTGGGCCTCGTTTTTATCCTTTCCAGTCCGCTATCTGGCCTGAGAAAGCCTAAGGGGAGAGGTGGAACAGAGAGCCTGTAAAAGCCCAACATCTCCTCAAAACACAGGCAGACAGCGGCCTCCGCGTGCATTCACCACACTCCGCCTGCTCCAGGGGCCACCTGGGTTGAACCCGCATGCCCACACCCAGTGCTGCAGAGGGTCCCCTTTCCCAAATGTGCTCCCACCACTAAGGCTGAAAGACGCCCTAACAAAGTTGCTTCAGCTGGCCAATTTGCGGTAATTCTGAAAGAAGACAGCAAAGCAGTCAAGGTAACAGAAAAACAGGAAATTGCTTCTTGTCATCGGCTATGTTTTGTAATTTTCCTAGAAAGCACTTAAGCAGCTTCTGCAATCACATATGCTGATTAAAGGGAACAGGCCTGTGGGACATGGTTTACAGGCAAACAGCTCAGTGAGGTGACCAGCATGACTTCTGGTAAAGCTCTGTGGTACGTGGGGCTCATGCAGGGTGAGGGTCTCATCTCCACGTGTCCCCCGCTGAGGCTCGGCACACAGGCACATCTGACATCCTGGCAAGGCAAGGCTGCCAGGCCTAAGGGGCCCGAGAAGACCCCATCTCGGCTCAGGCACTGCTGCCACTTATAACAGCCCTGTTCCTGCCACTACCATTCACTAGCAATGAGACCACATGCAAGTGGCCTGACCTCAATGGGCCCCAGTTTCCACATCTGTGAAATGGGGCTGTGGAAGGGTGAGGAGGGCCTAAGGCACAGCTGGCTCTCCCCAGGTAACTGCTCTAAGCCTCATCCCACTACTGCCAGACCCCCTGGGGGCCAGAGCTCTGTCGGGCACTCCCACTTTCCATCTCACCGCAGCAGAAACCATAAAGGGTAGCCCACAGGTGGAGACAGGGCTGTGGTTCCAGCCAGGTCAGGGTCTCTACCCTCCTTTCTGCGGCTGCGGCCCTTGAGGGAGGGACTGGGGAGCCCACATGGAGCCCAGGGCCAGCGTCTGCCGGTGACGCTGAGTGTTCAGTTCCTCAGTCCAGTTAAGTTCCTTCCTCATTACTCAACGACGGTGAAATGCTCACCAGTGAGCATTTCTTCCTCAATGTGGCGACATCTTCCTGTGGTTCCACGGGCCATTTCCTGACTCAGTCCCTGTGGCCCCCAAGGACACGCCCACCCAGCTGAGGCTTCTACATTCATTCCCCACGGGAGAACCTCCAGGGTCCTCACCTTACAACTTCCTCGGGAGAGGCAGGAAGGACTGCTTTTAGCTGAATGAGGCAAATGATGAGAAAATAAGCTCAGATCACCCCAGGTAAACTTAAAAAGAGAAAAAAAGATATATATAGATGGTGAAAAAGCCAAAACTGTACAAGATGAGAAATGTACCGTACCATCACAGCCTGATTCTCTCAGGCTGCAAGGAGCGGCGGGCGTGGCTTCACAGCAGAGGGACAAGCCACAGGCACCTGGTGGCACAGCCAGACCGCCTGCCAAGGGCCGTCACCCACCACCCATGGCAGTCCTGGCAACACCTCGGACTTGACTCCAATCCAGACTTTAGATCTGATTCAGTTCCCAGGAGCAGAGGGCAAGGACTGGGCCCAACGCTGTACAAGGCACCGTGTGCACACAGAAACCCAGACCAGGGGCCTGGTCTCGTCACACTAGGGTCACGAGGACCAGGGAATTCGCTGCAATACGACTAAAGGGACAGGACTAAAGCTGCACCCGTGACGGGTGGTCTCGGTTTAAACAGATCAGCTGAAAGACTTTCAGGACAACTGGCAAAACTGAACATGGGCTGCGCATCAGACCATGGGAGTAGGACTGATTCTGGGAGCTGTGCTAATGGCTTTCTCACTCACTCGTCACAACGAGACACATACTGAGCGCTGACGTGTAGAATGCGATGGTCTCGTAACTCATTTTTAAAAGGAAGAGAGAGCCACTCCTCTCCCAAGAGGAAATAGCTGCTGATATTTTCTTGTGATTCCGTCCAGAAAAAAGCTTTGTACTTCATACTCCGTGTATGGATGAGTGGGTGCACTTCTGAGGCATTTGCCCACAGGGAACCACGTCCATTCCTTGTTGCGTGCTGGTGTGTGTACTGTGTGAGTGTGTGTGTGTGTGTGTGTGTGTGTGTGTGTGTGTGTGTCTTGCCTGGGTCTGACCTGGGCTGTGTTTTTTGGCATAAGAGAGGCAGCCCAGCATAGAGGACAAGTCTGAATGCCTGGGCTCAGATGTGGGCTCTGCCACCTCTCAACACATGACCATGGCCCAGGTAGGTAACTCTCTGCCTCAGTTTTGCCATCTGCAGAAGTACCACCCTGCCTCTTAGAGTGACTGTGACGACTGAACGAGTTCATATGTGAAAAGCACTCAGCCCAGTGCCTGGCACATGACACCTGTTCGACACTACTGGTATCTCAGGGAACGCTCAGCCCAGGAGGGGCACTGCCCCCCTTCCAAGACTGAGGGATTAGAGCTGAGGCGACTTGCCAAAGGTCACCTAGCCCGTGAGAGCCCGTGTGACTGAGGGTCTTGCTCTTACTCTCAGTCCCTTTCACGAGGACCCCGGAGGTGAACAGCTCAGTCACAGCAGGCGGAAGTCAGAGCCACATCTTAGAGCCCAATCTCAGGCTTGCTCCCAGCCCCTAAGGGCTCAGACACCTGTCCTTTACCCCCCACACGGCCTGCCTGACACGTCCGTGGGCCTGAGGAGAGCCCACTGTCCTAGAGCTTGTGTTGCAGTGAGGACAGACAATGCAGAGGGCCCGGGCCAGGGCGCAGGACAGTGGCTCTGTGTTCGGAGGTCAGGGAAAGCCTTTCCGACAGGGGATACTGGAGCCAACGCTGAGGAGGGGGCAGTCAGGAGGCCAGCCAGGGAGCAGGTGGGAGCTTCGCTCATGGGTGGACAGCCCCAAAGCTGGGTCACAACGGAAGGGCCATGGCAGTCCCAGGGGCCCTTGGGGGACTGTGGGAAGGTAAAAGCAGAGCAGCGGTGCAATGTGACCCGGCCAGGGAGCAGGTGGGAGCCTGGGCCAGGATGGGAGATTTGAAGGAGGTGAGAAGTGGCCAGATTCTGGATTAACTGAGGCTCTATTTGTTATCCCTGGACACGTTCCGGGACCATCTGGCCCGAGGCCTGGCTCGCGCTGACCCTCAGCAGCACAGCCTCGCCTTTCCCTCACAAACAGCACGGCGTGTGCTGCTGCCACAAGGAGCAGGCTCAGCACTGGCGGCTGAGTGCTTTCTTCTGACCAGGGGTTGTGGCAGAATTGGGTCCCCCAAAAAGACATGTTGAAGTCCTGACCCCCCCAGGATCTCAGACTGTGACCTTATTGGAAACAGGGTCGTTGCAGATGCAATTAGTGGAGATGGGGTCAGACAGAACAGCGTGGACCTTAATCCAGTGTCCTTACACTGGAAGAGACAGTGTAAGGTCTCGACTGGTGTCCTTACAGGGAAGCGTCACAGGCACAGCCACACCAGGGAAGACCGCGTGCGAGATGGGGGCGCGGGCTGCAGAGCGGCAGCTGCCGGCCGAGCAACGCCACGGACGGCTGGCTCCCACCAGAAGCTAGAAAGAGGCGAGGGAGGATTCTCCCCTGTAGGTGTCAGAGGGATCGCGGCCCAGACACCAGCCTGACACTGGACTTCTGGCCTCCAGAAGGGTGACACAATCCTTTCCGGTGTGCTGAGCTGGCAGGTGTGTGGCACTTCGCTGCAGGGGCACTAGGAAGCTGCCGGGTGGAAGCCCTGCCCAGGGCACATGGCGGTGCCCTCCCACCACCGCCCACGCTCACCGAGTGGGCACCCTCACCCACAGGGACCGGAAGCGCCCCCTGCTCTGCACTCCATTCCCCAAGGCCCACCCTCCCCGGGACACCTGCCTCACCAGCCTCCACGCAGTTCCCAGAAGCCTCCCGGTGCTTCCAGCCTCTGGACTAGGCATTCTCCTTCCATCCCTCAAAGGGGAGAAACATGTGCTCTTTCACGTCAGCTCCAGCACCGCCTTCTCCAGCGCGCCATCCCTGCCATGCCAGCAGGACCGCGTGCGGGGCAGAGGTTCTCACGGGCTTCACCCGCCACGGACAGCCCACCCCCGAGCACCAAGAGCAGGCCAGGGGCTCTGCGAGCACACAGCGGACACCTGCTCGTCTGCACCCCTCACACTCGGCACTTACGCATTCTACACTGCGGGCCTGTTTGCCGTCTGGCCATTTCCCCGACTTGGCCAAAGTCTCTACATAGGCAGGGCGCCTTTGTTCCAGGCACAGAGCAGGCGTTCAAACACCTGGTGGTTCATTTTAAGTTTCGTTTCCAGTGAACACGATGGCTGCAATTTCCAAGGACTCACCTCACACCCTCGTCAGCACCACCCTGAGACACTGACACAGAGGCGGAAACCAGGGAGCACGGCCCGCATCCCTGCCCGACCAGCAGGGGGCTGGAGACTGGAATGGAGGAGGCTGGAGCAGAGACAAAAGGTAGCCCTTTTATTTGTCTGTGTGATTCAAAAGCCCATCGTCTATCTGAAATCAAAGAACTCGTTTGGGCTGTTCTCTTTGGGCTACAGATGAAGCCGTCTCCGTTACCAGATCCCAGCACGTGTGGTGGGGAAGGGAGGGCTTGTCCAACCCCTTAAGCAGCTTTTTCTCGTTGCCCTTTTCCCAAGGGTCCCCTCATCGCTGCGCAAGCTGCTCTTTGGGTGGAGCACGGGCGAGGGGCTCTTATAGCTGGGGGCCACCCACAGCTCTCCGGCCAAGGTCAGGGCGGGAGGAGGGGGCTCTGAACCCTGGCACCCACACCGGCCAGCAGGCACGGGCAGGGCACCAAGTCCAACAAAGACTAAGTGACTCTTTTTTTAACTCAATCAAGGCTTAAAGCACTTAAATGCTGATAGCCATTTCTTGGAATAATATTTATAAACAGGAAACTCGCCTTTAAAATCAGTGTTCCGATAGCAATTTCCATCTATGAAATTAGTAACGACCTCTTAAAAATGTGCAGTACCCCTTTTGTGCTCAGGGCTATCCACGGGCACTGCACGCATGGCGGGGGCGCTGCCAAGGGGCACAACCCATCTGGAAGGCATTTGCGAGGTTCCAAGAGACAGACTGATGTTCATACACTTGCCCTACTAGTCTCCCTTCTGGGAACTCCACATGGAAGACATAACCTAAAGAATCCTTAGGAAAGCAAAGACATGTAGCACAGCATTACCTCCGGGGGTGGAACCTGAACACAGCTCTGATCAGCCCGATGACAATCCACGTCCGTTTACAGAGCCTTCCTTTGTGTAAGGTGGTATGTGTGGGGCATGTACTAGCCCATGTCATTTACAGCGTAACCCAAGGGGAGGACGACCCTCACCCTCATTTTAGAGATTACAAGACTTAAACTTTACAGAACTATACACCTGAAATCTATGTAACTTTACTAACAATTGTCACCCCAATAAACTTTAAAAAAAAAAAGACTTAAACTTGCAGAAGTTAGTAATCTACTCAGGTTTAACCTTCAAAATGAAGTACAACTGTGAAACAGCATGGAAAAGGCATCTAGAAAGTTAGGTAAACAAAATCAGACTGCGTAAGTGCATAATTTCTCGTGGGAACCCAGCAGTCAGCTGGAGGGCCACCTCTGCAGCCACGACAGAGCCCGCCTTGGCCCAGCCCTTGCAGGTCAGAGCTCTGCTGCGCCCGCCCAGCCCCCTCCACGACTTGGCAGAATATCAGTGTCTGCCTCTCCTGAGCTGGAAGCCCACCGAGGGCAAGGCCTCAGCAGCCCATGTGAGCTCTCACCGCTCAGCAACAGCCCTGGCACGACGGACTCACAACATAAGCAAATGAACAAACTAAAAGTGTGCTGTGGAAATGCCGCGTGGCTATGAAGGACACTTACAATATTGTTCTATTATCTGCGTAAAATAAGACATTCAATTGGTTCTGATTCCATAGAACACTCACTCATCAGAACTGCGGCCCAGGTCGGCCACTGCAGCCACCTCTGGAGGACGTGGCCTTGGCCTGGCCTTCGCCTCCTCCCCAGACTGAGAAGCGGGTGCTCTGCCCACAGACGACGGCCATGACCAAACCTCAGAACGGGAGCTCCAGACTGCCCAGCTCCTGGTGCAGGCAGCCAGGGCCCAGCACTGCCACAGCCAGACAGACAGATGGACTGTCCGTTAGGCAAGGATGAGTCAGGGACTGTCACCCAGTGGAATGTCCAGTGTCGCTGTTAAACAATGTGCAGGATGGTGCAGAAACGAGAAAATGCTTGTTACAATGTTGAGACAAAAAGCAGGGGTGCAGAGTTGCATTTACAATGTCACTGCAACCCTGAAAAAGAAAATGCTTAAGAAAAGAAGTCCAGAAGGAAATACACCAACATGTGAACGACAGCTGTCTTTGTGCAATAAGATGATGGGATACTTCTTTCATCTTCCTTTTGCGTTTTATACACTATCATGAATGGACATGTATTACTTTTATAATGAAAAAACTAGTAGTTTCTTATTTCGTATACATACCACACTTATCAGTCAGAAACATGAAAGTGAACATAGAAACACAGAAACTGAACCTCCGGGAACTTGCCTGAAGGGTGTCAGGTATTCCGGGCTAAGCTTTCCACGCGCAGTCAGCAGGAGGGGACTAGTCCAGTCGGCTGCACGAATTTCAAGGTGCTGACAGGCGGACTATCCTGCTGACTAGACAGCTTTCTCAAAGGGCACCGCGACTGGTCCTCAATTGAAGGGAGAGGGGAGGGAGAAGCCTTCAACTGAACAAATCCCGACACTGCACTGACCACGGGGCAGCGGTGCTCAGCCCCAGGCGCACACTGCAATCCCAAAGCGTACACCTTCTGTGCTGCCTGGGCCTATCCCAGAGGTTCCATCCTGACTGGTCAGACATGTGTGGCCCAGGCTCTGAGACATTTAAAAGCTCCTGGGCAGCCAGCTGGAGGGCAGTGACTTAGGGAAAAGAGGAAAGGAAGCTGGCAAATGAAGAACAGCATTTTATTACTAAACAACTACTAGCAACGATGAGTCATATTGTTGCTAAACTCAACTTTAAAGCATGGAGAAACTACACAGTGATGTAAAATGTTTGTGTATTGCTGGAGAAGCCCACAATGTATTTTCCAAAGACTAATGCTCATGCCTGGACAGACACCAACAGAGACAAGCGCATCACATAAATATCCCCCCCCACCCCCACCACTAAGGCTTGT
Source organism: Rhinolophus hipposideros (assembly GCF_964194185.1). Lineage (NCBI taxonomy): Eukaryota > Metazoa > Chordata > Mammalia > Chiroptera > Rhinolophidae > Rhinolophus > Rhinolophus hipposideros. The sequence goes on along the minus strand of NC_138066.1, from coordinate 1,962,662 downwards.
TCAGCATTCATTCATTCATTCATTCATTCATTCATTCATTCAGTGTTTGCTGAACACCTCTCCTGAGCATAAACAAGGCCCCTGCTCTTACAGTGGGTCTCAGTGCAGCAAGACAGAAAATAAAGTTAAGTGATCATCTCAGGTAGTGACAAGTACTCTGTGAACAGAATAAATGAACAAACAAAACAGAAATAGACTCAGAGATATAGGGAGGAAAAAAACTGATGGGTGCCAGATGGGAGGGGGTGGGGTGGGGGAGCAGGTGAAGGGTTAGGAAGTACAAACTGGCAGTCACAACATAATCACGGGGATGTGAAGTGCAGTATGGGAACTATACCCAATAGTGTTGTGAAGACTACGTAAGTCAGAGGGACACTGGACGTACGAGGGAGACCACCTCACAGATGGTGTAGATGCCTGACCACTGCAGTGTACACCCGAAGTAGACTAATACTGTGCGTCAGCTATAGCTAAACATAAACAGTCACGGGATGTGGAGGCCAGCGTAGGGAACAGAGTCAGCGGTATAGTTAGGGTCACGTAGGATGTCAGAGGGCTAGCCGATTGGGGGGGTATCACTTTGTGATGGGGGGGTAAATGGCTAACTAGTACATTGCTTTGTACACCTGAAACTAATGAGAAAAAACAGTATTGTGAAGATAATAAAACAGAATGACATGATAGGGATTATCTGTAAATTACGCGCTCTATATTCCCATACAAAGAGAAATCTTTAGACCCGCCCTCTTATTTTTATTTACATAATTTTTAAGTGCCCCCTTGAAGTTGACTATTTAAAATCAGCCACTAAACAGCCATGAATCAACCACTTTCACAGCTGTGTGACTGTGTAATGGAACCTGACTTAAACTCCCCTTTTCCGTTTTTCATACTCCACTCCCGACAGTTTATAAAAAATACTTTGTTTACCTACCCTACAAAGGATGCTTTAAAGACAAACGGATAAATACAAAATATTGCATTCATAACTTCCATTTTCTACGGCAGAAGTCAACGTCACTCACTCAGTAGCGGCCAACACTGCCCCGTCAGCCGCGGACAGGGACACCGCAGAGTGCGGACAGGGACACCGCACTCTCGACTCTGACAATCCGAGGGGCACCTTCAGATCTGGGTCCCCATTAAGTAACAGTTTAAACAGGTATCCCTGCTTTTAAAAACCATAAAAGTTAAATAAATAAAAGAAAGCATTACAGGAGATGGATGGACCACACAATTATAAAATTCCAACAGGTGTACACTGTATATTGAAACACTTTGTAAAACAATTTAGAAACTTTCCTTTACAGCAAAGTAAAAGAACCACAGTTCTAGAAAACCTGGTTTCCAATTCTGCCGTCACCACTTATGACTGAGTGGATTGGGGTGAGGGGGTGTCCCCCAGTGTCCTTACACCTATGCTGCCCACCTCCTCAGCAGGTGAGGGGAGCAGGGGGACCCCTCCTAAGGGAAAGCAGAGGAGGGGCACTCGCTACGCCTGCTGGCCGTCATGGACAACCACCCCCTTGAGCAGCTCGGCCAGGCAGCAGCCTTACGGTGGCACATTCAGAGCCCACCGAAGTCCCCAGCCCTTGTGGCAAGAACGAGCCTCTTTTACGTGTGACCCTTGGATAGATGTATCAATGAGCTGTCAGCTCCGAGTCTGCTGGCCTCACTGGCGCTTCCTCTGTGATTCCACTTCCCACTTGAGGAGACGAACTCCCCCCCAGCCTAAGCTAATGCTGCCAGCCCAGCACCTGCCTCTGCCCTTGGGACTTACTGTCCGCCAAACATGCAGGTGTCCTATGACTTACAGAACATACTTGTTTCAACAAAATGCGGCATCAAATGAATCCCATCTCCCACCAAATTCCTAGTGTACCCCCTTTGGAAAACAATCTGCTGAGATGCAGCCCAAAGAAAGGTGGACGGTCCCTGAGGGCTGGCTGTCCCTAGCCGTTCTGACACCGGGGTGTCACCTGGCTGGCAGCCACCACCCACCTCTTAGCCCCTCTCGTGTCCCCCGACCCTGTTCCTGGGCAGGGTCACTCAGCCCTGTGCCTCAGAGCTTTGCTCCCCTCCACCTCCCACGTTCTCTGGAGGCTTCAACTGACCCAGGCTCCTTCTGAGTCCCCACCCAGAAGGGCTCCCGAGGCATGCGCTGGCGGGGTGTGGGTTTTTTTTTAAGCAATTAATGCATTTACCCACATCCTCAAGTTTTCAAAAATAGACCTACGAAGACTCTCTTCTCAAATGCCTCATTCTTATGAAAATGTTCTCCTCCGTGTGTGCACACGCTCCAGCTCCACTCCCACAGTCGGGCTGGCAGGGTTGGGGCCACAGCGACTCTCACTTACCCCTGAGATTCCTGCACTGTAGGGAACCAGCTTTCCTGGAGAGTCTAGGACGGCTGGCTGTCTCTGGGGCCTTCCCAAACACACTGGAAAGAAGTGTTGCACACAGAAGCTTTCAGAGGCTCTCAAATATGTTTAAGAATGGCCGGTCACCATGGAGGGAGTGGGAGAGCCATGCGTTGTCCCCTCCCTGCGAGAGCTTGTGCTGCCCTGGACTCAGGCCAGGCCGGCAAAGAGCAGGGCCGCGGACTGGAGTCCCGCACAGCCTCAGGCCCTGCCCTTCCTCCTGCACAGCGAGCACCTGGCCTCCCGGACCCCGGCTGGGTCCTGCACTCTGGTCCAGCAACTGAAGGGAACTGTCCTCTTTGGTGCCAGCGGCTGACAAGTTCAAAGCCAAACCTGGATTTACTTCCAGCAGTTATAAGTGACCCTGGCCTTATCTTATTTTCTTACCTTCATTTTTTCCTTTTGCCCCAGTTTTTCCTGGTATCTATTTCCTCCTCTGGTATTGCATGTGTTTTGTAAGCCAACTCCAATCCTTTCTAGAGTGAAGCAGGGCAAATAAATGAAACGGTCATAATCTCCAGTAATCAATTGGTGAATCATTGTCGATGGTGTTTGAGGGGCAGCAGCCCTACGTATGCGGCTCCCAACCCAAAGGGAAAGGTGGCCTGAGGAAGTACTGCAGTGCCCCTGGGAACAGCCCTGAGCCACACCACACATGGCTTCATGGCTTCTCTGTGGTGCTGAAGGGGCACCGAGGCGGGAGTCCAGCAGGACAGCCGCAGGGGCAACACCCACCCCATGCAAAGCATGTCACTGTCCACCTCGGTTCTGGGACTTCAGGTTGGTTCTGATTCACCAGAAGTAGTCAGAGATTCGAGGATTTCTATTCTCTGTCCTCCTTCCTTTTTGTTCCTTTTTCTAAGCATGGGAATGCTGACCTCCCACCCAGAAATCCAAGGCACCCAGAACACGGGACAGAACCATACCGCAGCAAGGCAAGCACAGCTCGGGCTCTGCGTCCTGATTCAGGCTGCCGAGCAGAGGGAGCTGAGCAAAGAGAGCCAGCTGGCAGTGCTTCCTTCTCCTGGAGACCCACCAGGCACAGCGGTATGGGGAGCAGGGGTCTAAGCCCCTGACGGTGGAGCAGCCAGGACAAAGGACAGCAGTGATGTTGAGGACCCCTGTAGCACCGTGGATGAGGGCTCCTGCCACTTCTCCACAGCCTGCTGCAGGATGTGGGAGGGCGGACAGAGCCCTGGGTGGGGGGACAGGCGCTGCCCTGTCTGCGGGGTTGCTGGCCATCCTCCGACCCACCCCAGCCCCAGCAGCCTCTGGTCCCCTCAGCTTTGCCTGCACACAGCTGTCCTGAGCACCACCTATGTGCCAGGATCACGTGAAGCAGCCGAGGACCCTGCCCCAGGGGGGTGGGCAGCCAGTGCACCAGAGACAACGAAACACGACCGTGAGTGCAGGTGAGGCCCAAGTGCTGAAGGCATCTCCACCCAGAATTCTCGCTGAGCCTCCACTTCTCAGACCTTCTCCACGTCTCCACCTGCGTGTCTACGGGACTCGTCAGCTTGTCCAGAACGTGCCCCCCGCTCTGCTCAGACCTGTGCCACTCACAGCCTCCCTCACGCCAGGCGCTTCTCTCCGACCCGGCCTGTCGCTGTCCTGTGCACTCACTGCGCCTGCACAGCCCCAGACGGACGTCGCCTGCCACCTGCTACGGCTGCTCGTGTCTCCCTGGTCTCCCTGGGCCCGCCCTGCTCCATACATAGCCGGAGGGTCCGCGTCCGCCTTCTCATCCTTAAGTCACATCAAGTCCCTCCTCACTTCCAGACTCTCCCGCAGCCCTTGCTCACCGAGTTTTAAAAGCCAGTGGCCCTAAGGCCCTGCACCAGTGGACTCCGCATGGTAACAACAAGGTAAGGGCCTGAGATAAAGGTTTTACAGACTGGCAGAGCAATCTGACATTGCTACAAAATCTAAACACTGAGAGGAAAGTATCAGTCTGCGGTGGACTGGGAAAGGGAAACACTGCTCCCTGCCAGGCAGTGCGAGCCGCCGCGAGCCGCCGCCGCACAGGACCCTCAGGCCCGGCCTCTGCCACGCTCCCTCACACAGCCCCAGCCATGGCCGCCTTCCTGTTCGGAAAACACCCTGCGCACCCCGCCCCCGCCCGCCTCAGGGCCTTTGCACTGCTGCTCCCGCCCTCCCCATGGAATGCTCTTCCAGACCCTCACACAGCTCCTTCTCCCCCCCCCCCAATCCTGCTTCAATATCAGTTTCTCAGAGGCTTGTTCTAACACCCCCTGAGCACTGCAGACCAGCTTCCCTGCTCCTCACACCAGCTGGGTTGTCCTGGACTGTTGGCGGTTTTCCAGAGCACTGTCACGTAACACATATAATGTCTTACATTTATTGTCTCTCTTCCCAGTCATAGTGACGGGGCTCTGCTCTGTGCTTAGCAAAGGCCTGGCACGCGATGGGACTCAATACACACGTGGTGAATGAAGGAGGGAACGGGGGAGCCAGAGTGCGGTGGGGCCGGCTCACTCCAAGCGGTGCCCGAGGCAGAGCAGCAGGCCTGAGCTGGCAGGTGGCAGCCAAGGGCCACCGGGGAGGGAGCTGTCTGCCGGGACAAAGCTCTGGGCCGCACTCCGGAGGCACCAGAAGAGCTTTCTGAAGCCCAGCATCAGGGCATTACTCAGAAACGCACCCATGGAGGGTGCACGGGGAGAAGGGGGAGCCTCACGAGGAAACCAATCAGAAAGCGGGCACAGATTCACGGCCATGGAACTAGAGACGAACAGCACTGGAGGGGTTTCCAAGGTCAGATGTGCAGATGAAGGTGGGAGGGGACAGGGGGAAGGGAACAGGGAGGACGCAGGACGCGGTGTGGGAAGGGAAGCTCTCCTGCACCCTCGCCATGACCACTATCGTCACAGCAGCAGCCAAAGCCTCCCCACAGCGCTGGCGACCCCGGGCAGGGCCTTGTCGGCAGTGGCCTCACCCGTGCCCACCAGGCCTCCACTGCAGGGTCTGGGGTCCTAGGCGTGCCCCTCACAGATGTCTCCCCTGACTCCCAGCCTGCATTTCACGAGACCGTTTCTGGCTAGCTGGCGTCAGTCTGACTTCTCCTCTGCTGGACGTCAAGCCAGTCTGTTCAAAGCAAATCCGCTGATGTGCCCAGACCAAGCCTTCACCTCCCACTCAGCACCTCGCTAGGTGCTAAGGAAGAACAGAAAGCAGTCAGTGGACGGGGGCCTGAGCCCAACGCCCCCCATCATGGGGACAGTGTGATGGACGGAAAAGAATGCACACACTAAATGATTAAAGGATTAAACGTGACACCACGTGACACTTGTTTGCCCAGAACTCATCTAGGGCATGAGAAATTGTCAAAAAAAAAAAAAAACACCCCAAAAAAAACAAAAAACCAACTCATTTTTATCCTTAATTTCTACCAGAGCTGAAGAGAGAAATCCACATGGGCGCTACACCTTGAGAAACTTGCCAGATGTTCAGGGGACGCCCCCCCAGTGCAGGGGACTGCACGGCAAAGGTGCAGAGGTGGAGGAGACCGGCTGGGGAGCGGAGTGCCACGTCCTGGCCACAGTGGGAGGCAGTGGCAGGACGGCGGAAACATGGTGCCTGATGTTACCATGCAAATGTCCCCGGAGAGTGGCAGGGCCAAGTGAACACCAGTTACCCAGACTCAGAACCGCTCTTACTAGTTACCAAATTAGCAGAACCTGGGAAACACAAAGGGGGAGCTCCTGGAGTTCTGGGCAGTACTGAGAACCTGCCAGGAAATAGCCCCCAAAATCTAGTGGGAGAAATGGGCAAGCGCCTCAGTACCTCTGGGAGCTCCTCGAAAACACACTTTGACCTTTTTGCCTTCTCTCCATTGCAAGGCTGGCCCCTCCTTACAAAATCCTGTATAAACTGTTAGGAGAAGATGGGAACACAAAGGAAAATATCCCAGAGTTCAATATCGTGATCAACAAATGTCCATGTCAAACAAGCTGCAATACTAATGAGATGTGAATGGACACTAACTGTTTCCAGGGCTGGAGAAAGGCTGGCCACCTTTTTGGGGAGCCCCATAAAGGCTCTTCATCGGTGCCCCTTCTCTGTCGCAGGGCCCCACTGAGGACCAAAAGTAAATTAGATTGCGAGCATTTTCTTGTAGGCAACAGTGAAATCTGTTTTCAGTTCACCTGCAACAGCTGTAGACTCTGACGAGGATACATTATTAATCAGTCAAAAGAGAAGGCCCATTTTTCGTTCCCCATTGAATTAGGTCTCCTCCAACCCGTGACCTAGAATTGACAGTACAGCTAACTCTCTGTTCACCGTGGTAATGGGCATTTCAGGCAGGACAACGGTTAATTGAGAAGCAACAACAATCCCACTTTGTCCTCAGCAAGGCACGTGTCACTGCACCGAGGTGACGACTCCCAGCCACTGTGCACTGAGGCCCTCGGCCTCGCCTGGTGCTGTGAGATTTAAACCACACCTTTCTGGCTCAACAAGCCAGTGGGCTGAGCGTCCACCACGCCTGGCCTGGCAGACAGCAGAGCCCCCTCCAGGTTTCCAGGGCGTGGGGAGGCAAGGAGAGCACAGACAACCCCCCAAATAGCAGCTCCCCTGTCAACCCTGCAGCACAGCTTCTAGCAAGTCCTGTGGGATGGTGAGGGGAGCGTGGCCAGGACACGAGCTCCTAAGGAGACAGCAAGAAAGGGGCCCTGGGTCCCCCGGAGGCTGGACCACGAGGCCCAGAGCAGACAGGGAGAGAGTTGGCTGTACTGACACGACAAGCACACCCCCAGGAAGCTGCCCAGCATTTCTAGGAAGGAGAAAAGCAAACCGCCGTCCCACCTCGGGCTGCGCGGTCACAAGTGAGGCAGGGCTGGGACCAGTCACCATTTGGGCGGGAGGCCAGCCCCAGGTGCGGCAGGAAGGGGTGACGCTGGCTCAGCGGCTGCAGCTCCTCACTCTGACCCAGCGGGGCCCCTGCGCGGTGCTGGGGGCACAGCGAGGCCTCGGGTGCTGTCAGGCAGGGACACACACACACACACACACAGAGAAAGACATGCCATTAGAGGGGGAGGCAGAGCAGAGGTTGGAGCCAAGGCCGACGAGGGACAGCGCGGAGGCAGTGAACTGCTTGCTGACCACATTCTGACCCTGAGGGGACCAGCAACTATTAGAACTGGGGCCATGGCAGCAGCAGTCAGCCAGCACACGCCGGGCAGGACCTATGACTGGGCCCGATGCAGGCCCCAGGACTCCTGCACCCCATGGCCTCCCCCTGCACCCGGGACATCCCACAGACTCGGATGCAATGGGACACTACTCCAGTTCCTCGCCTCATGTCCTCTGGCAGAGAGAGGAGCAGCTCCCTGTGGCCACGCAGCTCAGCCACCCGCTTCCCTACGAGCAGGCCCACGAGGGTGGAGACCCACGCAGCCCACAGGGCCCTTTCTGGGGGATGGAGAGAGGCTCCCTGAGGGAGACAAACACCTTCACTTCTTACAGGGCAGTCTTCCTTTTTATAGGTGCACCCTAGCCCAAAGGAAGACCTCTGCAGATTTAGGTTATATTTTTATTTTTTCCCAAGTGCATTCATGAAGGTCACAACATTTGCTTAAGCAGAGCAGTGCACACTAAGTGAGGAAACAAGAACTAGAAATGGGACGAGAAAAAACTAACCTCTCTAAGCTTGATAATCACTTAGAATTCTTAGAGGTAGGAAGTCTGACTCTACTATGTAAATCTCCCATTGGACACATTCCTCAAAACGTTGCTGGTGCCTGGACAATGTCAAACTGAAACCTGCAAAATCAGGAAATGTTAGCAAGTGGTCTGGTAACAGAACCACTCGCCAGCAAAAGTTGACAGGGGTTTGTCAAACTATAAACAACTTTCGGGAAAAAAAAAAAACGCTGTGCTACGCTGACACGGTGTTACTGATTCCAAAACGAAAGGGTAGGAGGACCTGCCCTTTCCTTTTTATGGACAGAAGAGGCAATTTCTACATGTCCCCTCGCCCCCCCCACACCACACCGCAGGCCAGCCAGGACCACCTGTCTGAGCACGCAACTGTGGCGGCAGGGGGGCCCCACTCCTGGGACCACTTTCAATGAGCAACCAGGATGCCAGCTCAGAGACCAGCTTCTGTCAAGCCCGGAATTCTACTCTGTTCCCTGAGCTCTCTTCTGAACACTGGGCAAAGACCCCGAGTAATCCAACATGCAAACAAGAAACCAGAGCAGCGCTACTCAGCACAGACCCAGCCAGGCAACCAAACCAGCCCCGAGGCCCGTCCACACGCTGGGACAGGAGGCCTCACCACACAAACCCCTGCAGAGGTCTGGCCTTCTCCCTCCCTCTGTGAGACGGACACACACCACCTCGTGCCCTGTGATGCTAAAGGGTATGACTGGGCCAGTCAGAAAACCTGCAGCCCACTTATTAGAAAATCATTCGCTATGACATTAAAGAAACAAGATTATCGAGAAAGAGCATTTGTTTCCCCCTGGTTACCCAATACACTGCTTGTGCTGCAAGCCAACCCCTTCACTGCAGCCCTTCTCCAAGGAGGAAACAGGAGACCTGTCTCTAGGCCTGCCTCTCCCCGAGGGCCAGTCCTGCCCAGATGGCAGAATCAGACCACAAAGCAGCAGAGGGTCTCGAGACCCCCAGTCAGGGCAGCCAAGGGGCTGAACACCCCTTTGTAACAGTAACTTGATAGACCAAGGGCACGGTTGTCTGGGCTGCCAGAAGCTGAGAATAAAGGACAGAGGCGAGACCTCACCTAGCCCAAGGGCACCCACGCTACCTGTGGCCCAGCGCTACCGGGTCTGCAGGCAGCGTGCTCTGGCAGGGGCGGGGAGCGCGCCCACTACTCACAGCCATGGTAGGAGGCTGGCGATCCCCCGGCCTTGCCGTGCTCCTGCTCCGAGTAGCTGGTGGAGAGGTTGGGCTGGCTGGAGCCGCGACCGAAGGCGATCTGGTTGCTGCCCATGCCGGTGGCGACCTGGGCCATGCGCTCTTTGGTTTTGAGAGCCTGGACCCTCTCAGCCTTCAGCCGCTCCTCGTCCTTGAGCAGGGCCACCAGCTGCTTCGACCTCTCACGCACGTTGATGCCCTGGTCCTTGCCGTCGCGGTCGGTGTACTGGAAATCCTTCAGGGTCTGGATGGCGAAGATGTTCTCGCGGCACTGCTGGGCCACGCGCTCGGAGCCCGTCTTGATGAGGTAGTCCAGCAGCGTCAGCGCCTTGTACACGTGCCGCCAGTTCTTGCCGTGGTCGTTCAGCCGCCTCCACACCATGCTCATGACCTCCGAGAAGGCCACCACGTTGTACGTCAGGTCCGCGACCTCCGTCATCAGGGAGCTGGACGGGCCCCACGGGTCATTGGAGGTGGCTTCCCGGACTTTGATTTCGGCTTCTGAGTAGTTGTTGACAATGTTTTTCATCTGCCTTCTGATAGATGAAGTCGTCATCTTTGTTTTCTTCGTTACCAACGTAAAGCCCTTCAAAGAGAGAAACGTTCCCGTCCCGGGCGAGTGCGCACCGTGCAAAGGCTTCGCCTCCGGAACAGGCGTGGGGCAAGGTCCCGGACACTCATCTCCTCCGCTGCAGCCTCCGGGCCGAGGAGTCGGAAGCCATGACCTACAGAAAGAAAACCACTCACTGTGCCACGAGCTCCCCGGACACAGCCGGACGCTCTGGCGCAGACGTTTTATAAACAGCAGGTGTGTCAGGGAGGCAATAAGAGGGCCCACTCCAGCCTCCCTGGGGTGAAAGAGATTCCATCTTTCCTTCAAAACGAAGGTACGATCAATATTACAGGTTAATACTGAATAAAATTTAAACTCAAGTTTAAGCCTTTGGAAAAAAGGAAGTAAACATTATGGCTATTTTCTCTTTTTGTTCTGTTTTCAAAATGCTTCCATTGGAATGGCTCGTCTATGGGTTGCGTTTTCATGGCACGGCAAAGCCAGTTATAGAAGATTCATAACATTGGGGGAGGTTGGTCCTGACACATTTTAAATTATCTTTGAGAGCAGGAATGCCTCTCACTTCAGGTCTATCTTAATGCAAAAATGCCTACCTACACCTTTAAAACGGCTTAACCCCTGGCTTCAGTCCAGTGCTTTTAACTGGGATTCTCCGTGAGTGAGCGCGGCTTTTCTCCTGACTTTTTGCAAAGGTTGCCACCTACTCTTTCAGAGCACAGCTAAGGCCCTGCACTTGGCTTTCAAAATTCTCCAGCATCTGACCCGAGCTGTGTAACGCACCTTAGAACTAATCTGGTTCTAGCGCACCGCCCGCGCGTGCATTGGAGGAGACGGAGGCGCAGGGTTCTGCAGTAAGTGGCGGACCCAGCCCTACGCCACAAACACATGTACTCCTCTCCCACCCTTAGCAAGCCGGAGTGAGCTCCACGCCGCCGACAGTGGGACCCTGCTTAGCCTCGTTCCCTAGGACCACCCAGCGCCTAGCACTGTGCCTGACATGGATATCAACTCTTTGAATAAATTGATGAAACGGATAAAAGACCATGTGCCTTTCCTCAGGAAGACCACCGTCTGGCAGGGGACGGAGCTGCACACAGGCATCTGAACACGCAGAGCCGACAAGCAACCCAGCTGGCTGCTGGGGGCTGCAGGGGAGGCTCGGAAAGGGCCTTCTGTCCGAAATAACCCTCAGTATGGTCTTCAAAGCTGAGGAGACCTGCTGAAAGGGATGAAAGAGAAGGCGCGACGGAGGTTACCCCTTCTCTATGAAATCAGGAAACAGGCCCAGAAGACTCCAGGGCTGCCAAAGAGCAAGCAGCACAGCTGGACTCTCACACAAAGCTCCCTCACCACCCACGGCCCCTCCCCAGCTACCTGCGGGGCTTCGCAGGCCAGGCTGTCTCCGCGACCATGAAAACCTCCTGTGTAAAGATTCTTCTTCCCCTGGTACAGAAAGGAACCTGAGACCTGGAGCAGACTCAGTCCCCGGGCTAGGGCCCTCCTCCCTCCTCTTGCAGCGGCCCTTACTCTGCCAAGCTGCTCACTGCTTGTGCTAGAGAAACAATGAGCGGCCCCCACCCACCTTCACCTAAAGCCTCAGGCAGGCAATGGGCATGTCAAACGAATCCGTCCACAGAAGGTACGAGAAGGAAATGCAATCAGGGGTCACTCACCACACTAGCCATACCAGTAAGAAAGGGACAGCTCATCGAATTTCATCCTGATGACAATCAATGTATCTGCTCTGGCCAGCGAGGCCTTCTCTGCGCCCTGAACCCTGACAAGAGTTTGCCTCCACAGAACGGAGCTTCAGCTGGAAGCAGTCATATCCTGCAGTCACTTTCACAGTGACCTGCATGTTTGATTTCATTAGGTTTTTCATTCACAGAAACATTCCCTGCTGGTAAAGATGGGATGGGCCTCAAAAAGGGAAAAAGAACACTTTGATTTTTAATGGGCATCTCCCAGCTTAAAGCACAAATACTCGTCAAAAGTTACATTCAGATGAACTTAAAGCCAAGGACCACCAGGCACTTCCATTTGTCATTCCATTTGGTGCACAGCAGGTACTGCTCTGCTTGTTGGAGAAGCAGGTGGAGCTGGAATCCGTCCCCTAAAGAGACCCTGGGCCACGTTCCTCCAGGTCAGGAAGCAGCTGCAAGTAAGCATGAGCACAAACAGTCCTGGTAAAAAGGCCCCAGGGGTTGAGAATATAATTTAAAAAACACAATTTCCTGAGGGAGAAATGATGTACGGGGCTCCGCTGACCCTCCTCTACTCCTGCCACCTGGGGAGGGAGGCACGGGGGGCTAGAGCAGCTGCTCCTGGGGTCTCCCAGGAAGAGGCCAGGGCACCCACGAGCCTCCCAGGTCTCTGATGGCAAAGAAAAGGCAGCAGTTCCTGTGAGTGAGGGGGGTGCCTCTGCCCTCCCAGATACAGGCTGGGACAGGAACTCCGGACAATTTAGAAATGGGGGCTACAGACCAAGTCAGTGGGCTTCCTCTAACCGGCTCCACTTGCAAAGACATCTGTTAGCAGTTAGAAATAGGTTTTCAGAAGAAGGAAAAAGCTAATAAAATATGTCAGGAAAAAAATACATAAAGTCTATGTGATTTGAATGGCTGCCTGCCTTTTTCTTAAAGCTATAGACAAGGGCTGCTTTCAGGCCCAACAAATGGTAAGAAGGGCGAGATCTGGAGATAAGAAAGTCCTGATAGGGGAAAGGGCATCAAAGGTACCTCTAAGAAACTATTCTCAAGGCCAACTAGGTTACGCGCGGGACTCTGCAGACCGAAACCTCCAATTCCGGCCGCGGTGATGCGTGAGACGGCTGCAGGGCCAGAGCTGTGCCAGCCTGGGCACGTGGCCCCCCCAGCCTCCTGACCCTGAAGACGGGGACCTCCGTGCTTCTGTCACACTTGTCCCTGTGGACGTCACACCTCCTTTTCCCATTTTAAAACTTCTCCTCAACCTCAAGTCTGGGTGGTCAACACTTCAGCTGTTCCGGGTGTGCCCCCACAGAAGCCAGCCCCAAGCGTAACCACCCTCAAGTACATATCATGTCATTTCTAGTATCTGAGTCTTGTTTTGTTCTCACTGCCCTTTGAATAGTTTGCATGTTCCCCTTTCCGAACTTTCCTTCTCAATCTGCTGGTTTTGTTGTTTCCAACTTGCTGAGCCTGAACTAATGTACATACACAAAAGCAACTAAAACAGGATAATTTGTTACCTTCTGGGCTCTTCACTCAAGCCTGGGGAAATGCGGTCAATTCATAAACATGTACTCATTTATTAAGGACCTCCTCTAGGCCAGACATGGGGAGGACAGAGGTAGGGGGACATTGTCAGAACAAGAAGCAAAAATAAATTTTGTTAAAGTACAGACAAAAAAAAAAGTGGGAGGACTCATTTTTATAAAATACATACTGACAAATGAAGGGACAACTGCCATTAGAACGACAGTAACTAGAAATGCCTTTAGAAATCTACTTCTGTTATCAGGTATTACTTAGAAATATTTCACCTAAGGGGTAAATGAAGCACGTGAGTTTGTACAAGTCTGTTACAGCTTTAAATATTTCTGAATGGAGACAGCAAAATGACTCCAAGTTGGGATTTACTTGTCAAGGCAAACAAAGCTTTCTCCACCTACCAAAAGGAGCTGGAACAGGAAGCACAGGACACCTACTGATTTCCCTGGATGAGACGACCAGGGGCTCCCAATCACCACACCCCCAGCACACCACCCCACTCCAGCCCAGCCCTGAAAAAGCCTGTTTTGAAACTGTATTAATAATTCATTTTAAGAATCAGGGTTTCTGATGCACATGAGATAACCACTGGTAACCACGCTGAGTTGATAAAATCCAACCAACAGCAAAGAAACAACACAACAGCTGGTGTGGGGGAGTGTCACAGTGGGCAGTCTGCACTTCTGCCAGGCATTGCAAAGGGCCCTGGGAACACTCTAGAGACGCAGGTCAAAAGCCACAGTCTATTCAGTATGGAATAGGACACTCACTTGTCTACAGCTGGTCCCCACAGCTAAGGGAGGTTCTTCAAGCCACAGTATTTCCTGGAAAGGAATCTGTCGTTCCTGCCTGTGCAGCACCCATGGCCCCTGGTGTTGGGAAGAGCCTCGGTCTTCCCTGGAAGAAGTGGCCAGGAACACGCCGGCCACGGGCCTCCAGCCAGCGCCTGGGCCACAGGCGGGCTGACCCTCCAGCTGGACCACCTGGAGACCTCTCTGGATGGGCCCTGAAACTCCTAGGAAACCAGCAGGGCTGCTAAGCTGCTGGAAGCCACCACAGGGCAGGGTTTACCTACTAAGACTGAAGCCGTCGCAGAAGCAAGCAAGGAGCCAAGAGGAGGAGGAGCAAGACAGGACGACATCCTTTTGCACCTCTGGCTCCACCTGTGCCTGAAGCCTTTAACCTGTGGGCTTCTTAGCCGCATGAGCTGACGGGGTCATCTGTAACCTACAGCAGTGTGTGCTTTTGTCATTTGCAGCAGTGAGCCCTGCTAGGTTTGGGGGCAGGGAGAGACGATTACTGTTATTCCCTCATCGCTGGTCTTCATTCCTGATCCCCGAAAAGCCACAGCCAGAATTTCCTTCGGGATTTGGTGTAGACCCTGGCGGACGGCTGACCATCTCCGCAGCTCATGTGCAACGAGCGCCGAGAGGAGGAAAGCCAGAAGCACGGAGAGCAGGGACCGCCCCAGAGCCTCCAACAGCGCCTCCAGTAGACGTGCCCAGTCACCAGCCAGGCTCTGCTCGGCCACCTGACCCGTGGCCCCAGGCTGACTGAGGGGCTGTGTCCCTTCCAGGGAGGCAAGTCACTGCTCACAATGCAGGCACCCGCAGCCAAAGTCTGGGATGATCGCTCTTCTCTGAGTGGCTTCTGACGGTGGCCCTCAAGTAACAGCTGGATGAGGTGACATTGGCAGGGGACAAACTGGGGAAGAAAATTCCGGTATATATGAAAACACATGAGAATTTGAAAGCCAGTGGAGACTGGAAATAGACTGGATAAAACAGCAAACAGAACAAAACTAAACAAACAAAAAATTCCAAGGCTAGGGTGAGGCCCCTGGAGGCAAAAAGAATTCCATAAAAATGTGCTCCAAGGGCTTCCAGAGCTGGGTGGGGAAATTCCTTCCAAGTCTGGAGTTCCCACTACGGTAGAAAGAAGCAGCTTTCGTGGCTGTGAGCCACCCACATGGGTCCCTGCTCAATGCCACGTGTCTACCAATGGGCTTCCGTGACACCAAGGCACATGGCTAACCATGTGCTGCGGAGACGGTCACCCGTCCGCCAGGGTCTATACCAAATCCCTAAGGAGATTCCGGCCGTGGCTTTTCAGGGATCAGGGATCAAGACGAGTGATGAGGGCATAGCAGTAATCATCTCTGCCTCCCCCCAAACCTTGCTCAGGTCAATCCATACTGCCTGCAGCACTGCTGTAAGAACCAATAAATATGACCAAGTGACGCAACTGAAAACTCTTCACTCCACATGGCGCTCAGACTCTCTGTGTCTGGCAGCCGCCTGCGACTTCACAGGACTTCCTTCTTCTCAAGGCAGATGACAGGGAGAGGAGCGGGAACACGGTACAGCCACCTGTCCTGCAGCGTCACACGAGAATGGCCCACGGACTGCACACGCCAGAATCTCCTAGGGACACTGTCCAGAACTCCAGACACACAGGAACAGGGGACACGACATTCGTACCAAGCTGCCGTGGTGATCTGTGGGCACAGCGGTGCCACGCGTCACTGCGTGACGTGCACAAACACATTTGTGGAAAGCTTTGCAAGGCTTGATTAGTTGGCTTTCATAGTCCTGTGCCTGAGTCCGTGAGTGAGGACACAGCTCCACCTTCCTACTGGGGAAAGAGCACCGCGAGCATCATCAGAAAGAGGCTCAGTGGGGGGTGGGGGGGGTCTGAGACCAAAGCGCTGGCGCTCCAGAAGACAAGGGCCCTCAGGACAACACAGACAGTGCCACTGTCTTCTCCATGGCAATCATTTCAGCCTAAAGAGAAAGGACGATTATGGCTCGCACCGGCCAAGCTAGCAGTGACTTAGCGCCTGTAAGTACTACTCATGCAGACGGGAAAAGAAAAAAAAAGGTTCCTTTATTTCACACATACCAGAAAAACAGAGAAATTCAGCAAAAAAAAAAAAAAAAAAAAAAAAATCCTCTTCACGAACTGAATGTGGGCATCTCAATTCCAATGACTTCTTGTTGAGTGGAGAATCAAATTTTATATCACTATCCAAAAAGTAGGCTTTAAAAAATGTTTGCATTCATATGCTGAAAGAATTCCCAGGGAGAACAAACATCTTAGACTTTTAGACTTGACTTGTCCATAAGAAAGCAGGTAAAGTTAAATTGCTCATGCACTCTCCAGTCACCCTTTAGGGGTGGAAGAGCCCCGAGGGGCTGTCGGTTAACCCAGGGTCAGGTGGGGACGTTAAAGACGCCTGGCACGCAACACCCTGCCCCCACACGAGCAACCGCCACCCTTCACACAAGGCAGGAGGTCTTCCCACCAAGAGCCAGCTGGGCGGCTGCTCCCAGGATATGACAGTCATTGGAACAAGCACAGCAGAGCTCAAATGAAATGTCAGACCGCCTCCTATGACTGTACATGGCCTTCATTTTTCTAAAAGCAGGAAGTAAGTATACATAAGGAATTTCCATTTTCTTTACCCATGTGCGCCGACCATTTAGTCTCTGGGAAGAGCAGCCTGTGGGGGCAGACTACGCGCGTGTTGAAATGCAGTCTTTTTCTTTTTAAGTGGTAAAATGTGAAGTTTATTAGAAAAGATAGTATACTCCAAAGAATTAGGAGCGGGTCAAGCACAAAGGCACGTGGCTCAACTCTCAGGGTGGCATTATTAGGAGAAAAAGTACACCTACCTGGCGGGACGCAAAGGGTTTGGAGAGGCCCCGCGCAAAGGCGAGGCTCAGGATGCTCAAAGCTCAAAGCTCAAGAGGCCGAAGTGCAGTCATTTGTAAAAGTTGCGTGAAGCAGGCCCAGGGTCAGGAGACTGGGGTCTGCCATTCCGGCTGCAGGCTGGCCATCTGACACAGTCACTTAGACTTCCTCCCCTGGCTAGGAAGTGGGGGGGTGACGAGCTTCGAGCTTCGAGTCCCTTACAGGGTCAAGGCTCAAAGGCCCTGATGCCTGGACCAAGGGGAGGCATAATCATGCATTAAAAAGCATAGAATTCTTTAATACCGACCCCCCTTCGGTATTTGCAAATGGGTCATTTCTCATTTGCAAATGACCAACCATGGACAGTATTCTTTAAAAACCATACCAAAAAGCAAACAGTATGGTGTGGTACAGCACTCAGAATCAGGAGGAAAGACACCAGGGATCTTCGTCCAGAGCTGTGACCACCTGCGGCAGCAGGCATGCCAGTGACCGACCAGGCTCCCCACTGCTACGATGACACGTGGACCCGATACTCTCCCCACACCCCTAATTCCCAGCCCCCCTTTCTGATAAATGGCTCAATCCCCTGCTGTGTCCGGGGTGTCAGGGAGAGCCCAAACTTCCCACCAGCCCCAGCCACAGGCTCGGGGGGGGGGGGGGGGGGGGGGGGGGGGGCAAAAAGGTAGCACTTCCCTGGGCCTTTGGGAGTACGAACAACAGCCCTCAGAACGCTTCCCTCCTCCAAGGACTGCAGCTTGTGGGCCAGCAAGTCTCCCTTTCTAACACGCCGTGACTTTGCTACTAGAAATACCCAGTAATGACAGATGGCAATGCCACCTGGAGACGGGGGACCATGCAGTGAGGCATCTGATGGCTTTACACCCTTTACCCCAGCCCCCCACCCCAGCTCCCCACACCCCCCCACCGGGCAGGCCCAGCTGCAGGCTACGATTTCATCGGTACAGTTTTCCAGCTTGAGACACTTGGAAAAAAGGCAGAGCTGCATGGGAAAACTTAGAATTCCCACGAGTCCATGCTTAATTTAGACCTGGCTGGTCGCTGTGGTGGCACTAAGTGCTGGGCTGTCACCATCTCCTGAGGAGCCAGTGAGAGAGTGGAAGCAAAGGGAGGGTGAACTGTGGGTCCCCTAGGCCGGGGCACCCGACTTGGTTTCAGGCACAGCAGTGAACTAACACTTCACTCAAAAGGAGCTCAGGATGCTTGCCAAAGGGAAGCCTGCAGGGAAGGAACAGGTATTTCCACACTATGTAAGTACAAAACCAAAGCCATGAGAAAAATGAGTTGTTTGCTCACCTCTGCCCTCAAACCAGGAGTTCCGGGAGGTCATGTCTAACTTTCCCCACAGCGGCTGTGGGGGAAAGAGGCGGGTGTCTGTGAGCAGCTGGGGGAGTGATGGGAGATGTCCGCTGACCCTCACTGGGTGGTCCTGCCCCCCACCCCGGCCCTGGGCAGCACAGGTGGAGAGCCAGAGGACAGGCTAGCGGCACCCAAAGGGCAAAGGATAAGCCAAATTCTCCTAAATGTGGGCCCAGGGGACGACACTGAAAGGTCAGCTCTCCCTGTGCCACCAGCGAGCTGCGCTCTTTTCCAGCCACTTTCCTTATTACTGGAACAATCTGCTCAGTCACTTCAGGGAAGCCAGCACGCCACACTGGCTCCCGCCGCACACTCCACCCCCATGTCCTCTGCCTGCCATCCTTCCCAGGGACTGTCACTAGACCTGCCCTTTCTTGTCATTTAGATCCCGGTGTCAACATGGTCTCCTCGGGACCACCAGCCAGTCATTCTAGCAAATAACCAGCTTTACTTTTCGGCAGAGCCCGTCTCTACCGGGCATGTCCTTCTTTTTATGCTGCTGTCTATGACCTGTGCCCCCGCCCCCCCCACGCCCTCTACGAGAGCAGGGCCCTGCCTGCTCCACCACTGTCTCTTCAGTGCCTACAACAGAGCCTGGCACACAGAGAGCACTCAGAAAACATCTGAGTGAATGAACACAGAGGCAAAAAACAATAAAAAATTATCCTTCATCCGTCTACGTGGAGACCCACCAGAGTGAACACCGTAGGGGCTGTTCTCCTAGTTCCTGCTTCCCTTTTGGTTACTATCACTTGAGTTAAAAACGACAGCTGTATTCCACTTACTGTCAGCCCAGCACACACGGAGTGAGGACAGGGCCTGTCCATACCTGATATTTAATAGATGTTCACCACACAAATGCAGAGCTGCCGAAGCCTGGGCCCCGTCGGGTGGCACACGTGCCCCAGAACGGAGACCACTGGATGCCCTTGAGAGCTGGTGCTCAGGAGCAAAGCCAGGGCTGAATGGTATTTCTTCTTCTGACCACACAGGTCTGCAATCTGTCTCTCCAGCTGGGTGTTCCGAGGCAAGTCAACGAGCTTTTCTGAACCTCTGTTTCTACAGCTGAGGGCTGCTGTGAAGAGGTGCCTAGGGAGGGAGCAGGAAGTCACGGATGTCTAAACATCCACTTCTCCTACCTGGCCCCGTCAAGGTGAGTCCATGTAGAAGGAGGTTTCTCAGCCGGTCCCTAGGACAACGGAAGGAGAACTTCCAAGGCCGGAGACGAAAGCCTATGGCAGCATTCCACAAAAAACACGCTGGGCGGTCATCGCCTCCCGTGGGCAGCTGGGACCGTCCCAGCATGTCTTTCCTGCCCATGCATACAAGGGGTTAAGCATGGCCACCAACTCCAGCGTGTTTCCTTTGCAGCTAGCACTTCCGAGAAAGGTCTGCTGGGTGTGCTAACTTTTTGATACCAGTAATTGTAACAGGACAGACTTAGAAGAGGAATAGAAAACAGAAGAGGCTCTCTAACCAGAAGCTAGCCAACACTGAGCCCAGACGGCACGCCAGGCGTGTTCTAAGGACTCCACAGGAGTTGACTCACTGCATCTTCGTAACCAGGCCACAGGGCGTTCCTATTGCCCTCTTCTCACAGAGGAGCGAGCCGAGGCACACACAGGTTACGTCACTGGCCCAAGCTACACTGCCAGCCAGTGGCAGGACCGGTATTGGATTCCAGATCTCCAGCTTCTGGTCCATCGTCTTAATCACTAGTTCTTATTCTGTCTGACTTTAGACAAACCCGGTGCTCAAAGTCATAAAGAGAATGAATTTTTCCTTGCTGAATGAATCTGCAGGCCCAGAAAGGCTCCTCCTGTCTGGATGTTTAAGAGGCCAGGAGGTGGCAGGAACTGGCAGAGGTGGCAGAGAAGGTGGCAGAAATGTTTTCTTACTCCCTCCTTGCTCAGCTGGCCACAGGATACCCTTTCCCCACAGTTCGCTCAGTCAAGCGAGAGGGGAAAAGTCACTGACACTGAAGGCCTAAGGACCCACCGCGTGCAGACGCCGAGGCCTGAGAGGGTCAGTGCCGCACGGAACACTTCAGCCTGAAATGTGTACGATTTACAGACTGGCAATCCAGTGACATCAGTCAGCGTGGAAGTCTGAAATACCAGAGGCTCCAAAACTATTTTTAAAACTGTTCTTTAGAACTCACATCCTTAAGAAATGACGTCTCTCTGGATATAACTGTATCTTCTACTGAATCCGTCACATCAACTTGAACAACCCAAGAAGCCTGCATTCCTTTCAAATAGCTGTCATCAACTGAAACACAACTCAGAAAAAAAATGGGTCTCGATGCTGAAAGGTAAAGTTCCTTTTTTGGTACAGAACAGAAATATCATTTCCCTCCTTCCTCTTCTGCTGGAGACATTCCCGGTGTTTTATTTACTCTGCCACACTGACTGGCTGCGTTAGGAGGAAATGTCCCTTCTAACTCTTGTATGTCAGAGTCTGCTTCAGAAAAGGCCTGAGCCAACCCTAGCGTCTCACTGCTCCTCTTTTCCAAATTGTTATTATGTACTATCGGGTACATATAAAAACAGTAAGCGCAAACCACACGTGAGGCACATACGTGTGCCCACGACCTCACGGCTCCTGCTAGGCCTAGCGCATGACCACAGTGCCCAACTAGGCAAACTGCTCAGGTTCTGGGGTGTCTGGTCCCGTGCTTTTCAAAAAAGAAAATAATTTTATAAAAGTGTTATAAAACTAAGCAACACATGGTCTTCTGCGATTGCTTTTGTCACTCAGTATGACTTTCCTGAGACTCACCCGTGTGCCTGTGTATAGCTTAGCTTTGGTTCATCCATTTTCACTGCTGTGTAACCTTTGACT
This sequence comes from Rhinolophus hipposideros, assembly GCF_964194185.1. NCBI lineage: Eukaryota > Metazoa > Chordata > Mammalia > Chiroptera > Rhinolophidae > Rhinolophus > Rhinolophus hipposideros. Next base: position 1,941,603 of record NC_138066.1, on the reverse strand, counting down.
ATGTTCACATTTAACCGTTTTCCCACTCATTCCTGTCAATGGACACTTGGACTGTTTCCAACGTTTCACTATTACAAACAGTGCTGGCATGTACATGACAGTGTCCTGGGACACGTGCGCCACGGTTCTTTGGAGTATGTGCCTAGGAGTGGACTTGCTCCTTTACAGGGTACACAGATGTTCTCTGCACTGTATTTTAAAAATGGCTTTGCTGTCCTGCTTTAAAACACTGTATCGTTACCGTGCCAGGACATATCAGTGGCTTAGCTGATGCTGGTGTGGTACTCGGTGTGGCAAGAATGAAGCAGCAGGCCTGGGGACTCAGGGAAGCACACGATGGGGTTCCCAGCCTGCGCTGGGGGGACAGCAGCCCCCAAGGACGTCAGAAGCAGAGTGCACACGTGGTGCCCCAGGCAGCTCTCCAGAAGACCACAGGCGTGGGCTGCCAAGTGCACCTGAGGCCGCGCCGGCAAAGCGCAGTGTCTGAGGGCGGGCGGCCGGTCAGGCAGAGCACAGAGATGGCGAGGTGTGTGGGGTGCGGGGTCTCGGGAGACAGGCGCGGTCTTGCTGAGCCTCACTCAGCACACTGGGAAATCTGGACCTGCCAACCCTCAAGACGCTTCCACGTCCCCCAAATAACAACAACGGCTCACACAGGGGGTTTCTATGTGCCAGGCACGGCCCTGGGAATTAGCTCACTGAGTTCTTACCATAAGTGCCTCTATTATTGGCCTTGGCATGGGGGGAGCGCCTTTTTCTTTTCATTGAGATACAATTTACACAGCATGTCAGTCACCGTTTTCAAGTGTGCAATTCACACGCACAACTTAGTATGTTCACAGCGTTGCACAACCACCAGCACTATCAAATCCAGACCATCTTCATCACCCGGAAAAGACACCCTGTGTCGTCAGCAGGCAGTACCCATGCCCTCCCCCAGCGCCTGGTCACCGCGGATCCACTTCCTGTCTCTCTGGATTTGCCTACTCTGCATTCTGGACAGTTCCTATACATGAAACCACACAGTATGTGGCCTCTTGTGTCTGGCTTATTTCACTTAGCATATTTTAAAGGCCCATCTGTGTTACGTTATGTATCAGTACTTCATTCCTTTCTACAGCTAAATAATTCTCCATTGTATGGACACCCACATTGGATTTTTCTATTTACCAGGTGGAGAATACCCGGGTGCTTCCCACTGTGGGGCTATTATGAATAATGCTGCTGTGAACTTCTGTGTACAAGTTTTCACACGGATGTATGTCTGCAGCTCTCCCAAGTATACACTGAGGAGTAGAATTGCTGGGTCATGTGATAGCTCTATGTTTAGCTTTCCGAGGAACTGCTAAGTACTATGGCAGTTTTAAGATAAAGAACTATTAAAATGAATGACATTCAACCGTATACCATTTAAACTTATTATAGGAAATACTGCTGAAGGCGAAGCTCCTCCAGTTGCTTTCTGTTTTGTTTAGGAGCAGAGCACTGACGCTGCGTGGATGGCGTTTCTGAAATCCTGGTTACAGCCGCCGTGGGGCGAGAGGCCTGTGGGAAGGCGGGAAGACTGCTCAGAAGCCTGCAACAGGGGGAATGAGAGGACACCAAGGCATGCATGCAGGTGCAGCAGGGAAGGGGAAAGGCGGGCGACAGACATAAACATGGAGCGAGAGAACCGACCCGACAGCCAATGTCAGTGTGAGGAGGGTTAAGGGGGGGGCGGGTGGCCAGAGACACCTTTCACAGAACGTAAAGGTGGGGAGGGCGTGCAGGTCTCAGGAGAAGGAAAGAGGCAGGATCAGCAGTTTCACTTCAGACAAATGTGGCTGGAGACAGGCATGGAGATTGGAGAGGCCAAGTGGCAGATGGAATAGGGCCGGAGAGGACTGCTGGGTCCAGCATGCTCCTCTGGGAGAAGGTGGGAGGACCGGGCAATGACGCTTGTCATACGGAGGCAAGCGGCCATCATGGAAGTCCAGGCAGGGCCAGGAGGGGTGGTAGAGACCTTCCAGGGAGTGACGGGGGTCACAGGAACAGAGAAGTGTCCAGAGGATGTGGCAAGAGGCAGGCTCTCAGGTGCCATGCACAGCGGGGGCAGAGGGGCGGCTGGAGAGCCAGGCCTACTCCTAGGGGCCCAGCGAACAGCGCAGATGCCCCTGCGGGGGGCCCAAGGGGGCCTCCCAGGCCGATCGAGGCCGCACTTCACTTCTGTGCACACCAACTCCACCTCCAGTCTCAGGACAAAAGTGAACCCACCGCCCCAACTGCACACCTGCCCCCTTCCCTGTCCTCCAAGGGTGCTCTGCTGGGGGCCCCACCACCTGCTGCCCGCCTGCCTTCCGGCTCTCCCTCCACCTCCCACGACCTCCGGACTGCAGGCTCTGGGGTGACAGAGGGCCCCACTGTCTCTGACTGTGGCCTGCCTCACAGCGCCTGGCGCGGTGCCCTGCACACATCTGCCACAGGGAGGAATGACTCACAGGGAGCCGAGTCCACCCCCACCTGCTACAGGCACCCCATCTCTCTGCTCCTCTCCATCCCCTCACCAAACTTCCAAATCAAGGACCCACAGATGCTTTTAAGGAGTATAAAACACGTCCGTTCAATATTGTCGTAGTGTAAAAATAACACCTCGCTAGAGTGGAAAGATGGCTGCTCTCCCCACCACTAGTCAGTCGCCCGAATGAATCCGTTTCCTCCTTGGGGAAGCGGGCGGCACACAAGGTAAGGGGCATGAGGAAGCTGGGCGCACGGGCTGAGACGGGGACGGGACGCTCCGACGACAGGGTGCACGTTGGCCCGCCGGCTTCTGCCGGGCCCTCTTCAGGCCCCCCTGGACCTCTCACCACTCCCTCCCTCTAAAAGGAAAGCAAAATGGGAGCAAGCTGACAGGGAGGGGGATTTCTGAGGCGATGTCACACTACGTTCCACAAGCAGAAACAGCACTTCGCATACCATATAATTTTTTTTAATTCTTAAAAGATTAGAATGCTGCCAAATGTCAAAACACAAACACTAAACAGAAATTAAAGTTGTTATTTTCCTTTTGGTTTTATCTCCAATAGCCAAACGCTTTTGTTCAAATAATGTTTATCTTGCCATTGTCCTGCTCTGTTTAGAAAAATAATAATAAAGGGCTGCGTTTCCAGTACCCACGACTAAGCCTGTGTGTGCGTATCTGCTCAGTGTCTCCACTGCCCAGAAAACGCTCCAACGTAGAACTTCGTTGTGCCAGAGGCCGAGAACTGTTTATTTGCCCAGGAATGCTCACCAAATACGTCAATGCCACCACCCTCCTTCTCAGCCACCCCAGGGGAGCACCGGCCGTGAGAACAGGGCAGTCCTTCCCCAGGAAAACAGGAACCGAAGGCGTGGGGAGGGCCAGGCCTGCTCATTCAGGGACCACAGGCTTGGCCGCTGCTGGTTACATTCACCAAGGGGACAGGTGTAACTTACGCAGAGCCTACTATGTGCTACAATTCTGCAAGGGAGGCATTTTACAGGGGAGCAGAGAGACAGTGAGGAACATGGAGCAAGTCGCAGAGCCGGGGGGCGGGGGGTGGAGGTCTGTGCCCCCTCCCGAGCCGCAAGGCCTCCAGTGAAAACTCAGATGAGCCCAGTCCTAAACCAATTCAGCATTACCTCCACGGGACTGCCCCTTTCCTCGCCAGTATCTTCACACACTTCTAAGCTGTTTCTTGAAAGAGTCAAGGTCTTTCTACCAACCAGCTTTCAAGGTCGACCCATTAGTTCTAGGTAATTTCTCCCCTGGAATGCCCACGTTATTAATAAACATTTTCAGAGTAACCTATCAATACAGAATCATTCTCCTGGGTTGCAAGAATGTCCATTTCTCTTCTCCTCTAATTACTTCTACTCACACCAAATATTTCCTGTTCACCTCTTTCTGGGCCTGCCTGTGACAAAACTGCATTTTCCCAGCCCTCTGAAGTCAGCCACGACACTGGCCAGTAAAATGTGACAGAAGCAATGTGTGTCGCTTTCTGTCAAACTTTTTAAAAGCCCATGTGTAATTCTCCACATTCCTTTCCCAATGTGGTGGCGATGGCCGAAGCCTCTTATCGACCCAAGAGAAAGGAACACGTGTCTACACACAAACTTGTGACCCGTGCTCAGAGCAGCATTCCTTACAATAGCCAAAAAGCGGAAATCACTTTGTCCATCAACGGATGACTGGGTAAGTAAAGTGTGATGCGTCCGCATAATGGAATGACACTCAGCCTTCAAAAGGAATCAAGTGTGGGTGCGTGCTAGACCAGGCATGAACCTTGAAAACAGGCCGAGTGAAAGAAGCCAGACACAACAGGTCCCATATTGTACGATTCCATTTCTATGAAATACCCAGAATAGGCAAGCCCACAGGGATAAAACGTAGATTGATAGTTACCAGAGGCTGGGGCAAGAGGAGGAAAGAGAATGACTGCTTAATAGGTATAAAATTTATTTTTGAGGTGATGAAATGTTCTAAAACAAGAGTACGCTGCTGGGTGCCCAACTCTAAATATACTAAAAACTATTAAACTGTGTATTTCAAAAGAGTGCAATGTATTGCACGGTACTTAAAGTATACATCATCCAAGTTGTTAACAACCAAAACAAGATGGCGCCTCCGTCAGCCTGGGTCCGTGAACAGCTCTGACGACCACACACATCGGATACGCAGCGTGGAGGAGAAACGCGCCTTTGCCGTGTCTGGGCCACCGGAATGTGAGGGGCTGGTTGTTTCACAGCGTCATCTAACCCATCCCGATACAGCCAAACACAGCCATGCTATCTCATGTTCACGTTGAAAACCTGTCTGTGGACAATTAACTAAAAATCCTGGAAGAAACCCAACGTTGTGGTTCTGTCCCCACAGGGCCCAGACTCTGTCCCAAGGCCACAGTCTGAATCCTTAAAGACGGGAGACTGGGTGTGAGTGTCGGGTGGGGTGGGGGGTAGAAGGGGGTAACTTAAAGAATCCGACTAGATGAGAATAATTCCTAGCCTGAAACAGTATTTACAACTCATGGCCCAATGGATTACCCTTCCAAAAAGATGAAGAGCTCACAGGAATTGAGAAACAAGCAACCAATAACCCAAGAGAAAAATGGGAAAACAACGCTCCACGGAAAAATATAAATGGTCCTTCAACGTAGGACAACATGATCAGCTCACGCTTCAGGAAAATACAAATTAAAGCTACACTGAGATAGTCTTTACACCTGTCAGGCTGGCAAAACTCCACACTCGGCTACACCTTCTGCCGCGAGGCAGTGAGGACACAGACACTCCCGCTCCTCTTGCTGGTGCGAGTACAAAAGGAACCACCCCGTGGACGGCAACTGGCAAAATCTATCAGAACTACCAATGTGCTTCCCCTTCGACGCAGCCAGGACCCCAGGAGCCTCCTGCACACGTGGGAATGGGTGCGGGGATCAGACTACTCCTTGCAGGTGTGTTAGGAAGCATGATGGAAGCAATGCCCCAATGCCTTTGAATAGGGGATGGGATTTAAAACAAAACAAAAGGCACAACTTCTGTTCCTGCAAAATAAGGAAGAACTTCATAATACCAACAGGCCAGAGAGAGAAGGCCAGTGACTGTCCACCTACTGACATGCAAAATCTCTAGACTATGTTGATAAGTAAAAAAGCAATGCTTCACAGTAGGCTGTTTTTTATTTCACTAAAGGAAGAAATAAATATAAATTTTTGTTTGCTTTATTTACATAAAGAAACCCTGGAAGGCTATTCAAACTACTAAAAAGGGTTATCTGTTTGACAGAAGAGAGGATGGGGCAGAGGAGATCAGAGGTGAAGGGCAAGATTTCTCAAAGCATATCTGAGTATCTTTTCACTCGAGAACTGTGTGGATGCACTGCCTATTCAAAAAGCATTACTTAAAAAGAAAGTCCCATCCTCATTAAAAAGAAAATAGAGCAGAGCCACACAGGAGGCTTGGCACACAGGTCTCATCCCCGTGCAGCAGGCAGCACAGGCGTAACTGCCCGCCCAGGCCCCCTTTCCTGCCTCCTGTCAGTCTGGGTCAGCGCCCTCCACCAACAGCTGCAGGCACAGACCACTGGACAGCCTGTGTCTGTCCCTTCCAGCCACGGACGTCACACCTGGAAGGCGACGAATGGCCTGCGGTGGCTTCCCCCGCGGTCTCCACCCCTATGCAACCTGCCATCCAGCGGGTCTGAGCTGTCCTTCTCCTGGCACTCTCCCCTGCGCCGCCCGCGGATTTATGCACCCCCCCGCCCCGTCAGTGCAGCCCTGAGCAGATCTGTCTGCAATCATCAGGGGCAGGGAAGGGAAGAACAAGAAGCTCTGAGCTGCCACTTGTGCAGCAGCGGGGCAGTGGCGCAGCCCTGGGGACGCATGTCAGTCAGACACAACCCAGCTGCACAGCTCCCGTGGCACAGCCTACGGGGGCAGAGCAACCCAGATGGATGCCACCCTCTAACGGACGCCTAAAGGGTACAGGCCAGGCCCGGGACGGGCAAGGGGACTGCTGAGGTGGGCAGAGCAGGCAAAAGGCGTTCCCGAAGCCAGTCTGGCAAGTAAAGAGAGAAAGCAGTGAGAGGAGAGGCCAGAAAAAAAGACCACAGGCCAAACAGCAATGGGCCCTGGGTGCCAGTGACAGAACTTGGACTCTTCGTCGTCCAGCCACTGAAGGCTGCGGGGAGCCGCGACCTCAAGCCCATCTGTAAAAGTGCTCTCATCCCTCTCACTCCAGGCTCGTCCTGGCCTCTCACTCGGACCCCCCATCCCCACATGCTGGTCCAGCGCACCTGGCCTCTGGGAAATCAGGGAACAAAGTGTAAAGAGGAAAGACAAAAGCTGTAAGTGCAAAGGAAAGGCTTCTGTCCTCAAAGGGGTGCCATTCACGTATCTGAAATTTCCCTCTGTAGTGACTCAATGTTCCAAAGACGCCAAGTCAACGAGGCACCACATTCACATTTAAGAAAAACAACAGCAAAACCAGATTTCCACATCATCTACTGAAAAGAGAGAATAAGGCTGACAGATTCCAAATTATATTCTCATAAACCCCACAAGGGCAGGTTTTTTAAATCTCCTATTTCTACGAGCTTGATTCAGAAGCTAGTGTGTTAACGAATGAGTTTTTTATTTTAAAGAAGACATTTATTTCCCTTTTCAAGTTTTAAACCAATTTTTTCTTCCAGATGAAAAAAACACTTCATAATAGCCTTTAAATTTCTATTGAAAGGATTTCTTAAACACCCACCAGTTGGTAGTGTAATGTGGCACATAAATACAAACGCCCATGTGACAGTCCACACTAGGCGTCTGCACCACCCGGCCGGCACTGAATGCTGCACACAGCGGGACCGCTGCCGCCCCCCGCCCCACCCCCTCGGTCTTGTGGGAAGGCCGGCTCCTCCCAGCACTGCCATGCAAAGGAAAGCTCTGAGCCATCCCACGATAGTCACATCGGCCATGAAGACCCATGGGTACTAAACAAATACCCAACAACTTAGAGAAAATCAACCAAAAATACTAAGAGCAACTACAATCACAGACAATAGGCCAGGTTCTAGTGTGGTCCTTCTTACCTATATGAATTTTCTAAATTTTCTTTGATGACCATTAAAACAGGCATCCTAAGCATTCTCCATGAGACAGTACAAAACAAAGAACAGCAGCCAGGAAATACTACATTATACACAGTCTAGTTTGGTAGTGCCAACATTACAAAGTCTTTAGGAATTACTGATAATCAGATGGTGAAGAAAAAAGGTAAGATTGTTGTCAAAGGCAAAAGAACTAAGTGAAAATAATCTGGTTTGGGAATTTTTTTTTTTTTTTTGGTGGTGGGAGGGAATAATGGATTTGGTTTGGTTTCTTTAAAGAAACATTCGTTTCTCCTTCTTCAAATGTTAAAATCTGCCCAACACCTTGCAATCAGGTTACATAGTGATTTCTTGTGCTATTTGCCATTTTCTTCTGCCAATAAAATACATGCTTTTAAATCAAGAAAGAATGTGTTTTCTTTCATAATTTCCTGTTTCTCTTTAGAGCAGGGAGAGTGTTTTTTTAAAGTGCAGGAGGTATCAGATTAGTTGCAAAGACCACGTTTGAAATTTTCTCTTTTGTAACACTGGGTCTTCTCTAGCAACTGCATTTTGTGGCAAATGGCACTAAGCACAAATCAGGTCCCAAGTATGGGATGTGGGTCCTACATAGCCCACAAGACCTTGCTATGAGGCTGCACTACCACGAGGCAGGCCCACGATTTCAGAGCAAACTCTCCAGGGGCTCCTCCGGCTCCTCCACGGTCCTGGCCAAGAGGAGGCCCCCGCAGCTCCCCACTGCGGCCGCCGGTGAGAAATCCACTGGCGGCCACACCATCCTCTGTATCTGCTTCTCTGAACTCAGACCACTGTCATTTAGCTCAGCTATACTCCCAGACTGCCTCTTTTTCATCTCTTTATCCCTGCTTTATGGCTAAAAAGATGTAAAATAGCCTAACGCAGCGCTTCTCCACCTGAGCCACACGTGCGAATCTCTGGGGAGCTTTGGAAACACTACTCGGGCTCAGGTCCCATCCCAGCACAATCAAAATAAAGGTGGTGGGGACCAAGCGCTGACACTGAAAACGAATCTCCCCGGGGGATTCTGACTAAAGTAAAGTAGACACGTTGAGAATCACTGGCTTACAGGAACCCAGAGAACATGATGAAAAGCCGGTAAATGAAGCAACACAGGCAACAGGGAAATGGAAGGGGGGGGAAAACAGCCAAGTTAGAAGCCAAAGTGCAGGCCACACGGAGCTGGGGCGAGCTGCTGGCTCTGAGCTGGGCTTCCTGGTCACCAGAGCAAAGAGGATCCCTGTCGCAAGGCAGCAGTAAAACGGGGTCACAGGAGGATTCTTTGTGTCCCAGGCCTGAGAGGAACTCCTCCCTCACGCCCTCCAAAAGGGGACACACGGTGTGTATGACGCAGTGCAGAGAAGGCTCCCCAACTCCGTGACCGTAAGCATCTAAGAAGTGGAACAAGGCCACTTACCCCACACAGCCGCCCCCGAGAAGGGCACCCACCAGTCAGCACTGGCTACGTGGGGCTGCCCGCTAACTCCCCGAGGGAAGGAAACTGATGAAAATCAGTGTCTGCACATAAAACATGCTACCAAATCCACTTCGTTTGCCACCCTGACAACAATGTATCTAACCTGCCATCCTACACTCCAGCACGCTGTCACCAAAACACAAAGGCACAGACTTTTACTCACTGTGTAAAGAATGGCACTGACTTGGTGTCCAGCAAAACCAGCTCTTCTGTCACCGCTGGCATGAAAACACTAGTAACACCGAATCTGTCCCCACGTCCCGGGATAGGACGAGGCCCCAGAGACTGCCGAGCATTTCCCTGGACGCCAGCATGCAGGAGGGCCACTGCCACCCTCAGACCCGTGGCTGTGGCCTCTCAGGTCTAAGAAGGGCAGGGTTCGTCCCCGGATGCAGCCGGCCTCACAGCCACTGACGACAAAAAACAACCAGAAGACGCCTACGAGCCCCTTATGTGCTGACATTATGTACCTACCATGTGCCTTCCTGTGACACACATTACACTGCAGTAGTAAGTTCTTTTTAACTGCGTGTGTTGAAATCAATGAAATCAAGAGGAAGAAATCTCTCCTGAAAGAGGAACCACTTAGTGACCCTAAAGAGGCAGGAAACAGGAGTGTCCCCAAGAGGAAACTCTCTTCCAAGGAGAGGCCACCCAGCAGTGGACCTGAAAAGGCTGCCGGAAGCAAGAGCAGCAGCTCCAAGAAAAAGCAAAAGCTCCGAAAGCTGTCCCAGGAAGAGCAGAAAGCACAGTGGCCTGTGGGCATAACCGCCCACAGCGACATTTCCCCACCGCACCCGTGTCCCAATAAAAACAAATTCACAAGGGAAAGCAGAAACAAAGCGTAAGTCGGCCTCTTGCGCCCCCCGTACATGACATTTTCTTTCTGACCCGTGCACCGCATCCCATGTGAAAGCAAGCCCTGCGTGAGTGAAAATAAAGCAGCAGGTCCTCACAACAGTCAAAGGTGGAAACAGCGCGAGTGGCCACCCGCCACTGGGATGGATAAACCAGGTGCGGTCTAGACACACAGTGGAATATCATTCAGCCATAAAAAGAGTGAAATAATGACACCTGCTTCCAGGTTCAACCACGTGGATGAACCTGGAAAACACTCTGCTAAGTGAAAGAGGCCGACACAAAGGGCCACATACTGTGTGATTTCCTTACATGAAACGTCCAGCATCAGCAAATCCACAGGGATGAAAGCAGATCCGTGGGTGCCAGGGAATGAGGGGTGCAGTGACGGCTAAATCAGTATAGGTTTCCTTGAGGGGTGATGAAAATCTCTGGAACCAGACAGTGGTGAGGGTTGCACAACATTGTAAGCGTACTTAACGCCACTAAATTTTACACTTTAAAATGGTCAATTCTATGTATTAATTTTACAATGAAAAAATTAAAATAGCAAAACTTTCCTTGTTTTGCCCTGATATAAATGCTAACAAAATTCAACCTAAATCACGATTTTGTACACAGATGAGTATTCCACAACTGAAAAAAGTCAACTTCCAGCCCAGAGCATATGAAAATCAGAATCAGGATGGCTGGTGGTCACTCTTCACCGACAGAGAAGGCTCCCAAGAGTCCATACCTGTTAGATACACACCAAGGCACTAATCACTGAAGTGAAGCCTGGGATTTGCTTTGAAATAATCCACTGTGGGGAGGCACGAACCAAGATTGCAATTATTGGAGCTGAATGCTGGGGTTCACTGAACATTTTGTTTTTATATGTTTGAAATCCTCCATAATGAAAAGTTTTGCTTTGTTTTCAAGCAAGTTTCTTGGAAAAGAAACTCTACAGATCTTTAACACGCTGGCTAAAGACCTGGACACCCTTTAACTGTCAAATTCCGGGGACTCGCCCTGCTGCCCTCCACCCGAGCCCCACAGCGCAGGACCATCCTCAGAAAATAACGCGGCCCCAGTTCGGACCACCAGCCAGTGGCACATGGAGGCGTCTGGCCTAACCCTTCACACTGCAAACCCATCTGCTACCTGAGCCTGAGAAGCCTGCCCCCAAATCAGCGATCAGCTGGGCTCCAGGCAATGCCTGCAGACGAGGGAACCTTTCACCAAAATGCCTTAACAGACCCCCAGAATCCCCGACCACCACAAGCAGAGCTCACCGCCAGGCCAGGGTCCAAGGAAGCAGGACGCTGCCAGACCCTGCCTAAACGCAGTAGGAGATTGATATTGCAATTGCCTGTTGCTTCTCCTCCCTGTTCTAGAATTAGATTTGGCGGGGTGTGAGGGAGGCAAGGCAGGTATCTCCAGCTCTCTCCCCGTTGTCTTGTCTAGGAAAGTACGTGGCACACACACCTCCGACCAAATGTCGTGTGAGCCTGATTCGTGATGGATACTGCTCTAAGGGTACATCATAAAGACTTGCTTTTTTCACAAATGCCAATGCAAGACATAAAATGGAAGACACCAGAATGTACTAGTGTTGGGTGCCAGAAAAGGAGGGGACAGGAGACGAGGAGTTACGTACAAACAATACCACGCAAAATAGCATCAGAGATGCTCTGGAATGTAGAGTCCGGGTCAAGGAGGGGGGGCCTGGAGGGGCAGGACAGGTGAGTGCCAGGAGAGGCGGGTGCGGCACAGGGCGGGGGTACGGGAGCAAGGAGGAGGGCACTGAACAGGGAGGCCAGCAAGCTCCCCGCCCTGAACGCTGGACACTGCCATGCGGTCTCTGCATAAGGCCCTGGGTCCCTGGAGCAGGGCCCAGCAACTAGGGTAACTGAGCGGGCGCCCTGGGAGGGGTGGGGCTCTGGAGAACTGGTGGCGGAACCCCATCCAGAGCCTGCACCATCACTGGCGCTGACCCAGTGTTGCCAGGCAACAGTGCAGGCCCCCAGTCGCCAAGAGTTCCGATTTGTCAATGGAGCTGCAAGTCTGGAGTGCTATGTAAGAGCTCCTGATTTTCATGTTGGCAACTGTGGTCGACAGAATAATGGCCTCCCAAAGAGGTCCACATCGTAATCCTGGTTACACGGCAAAGGGGAATTCAGGCAGCCGATGGAATTGAAGTTCCTAATCAGCTGACCTTAAAAGAGCGAGAGGATCTTGGATTATCCCGTGGGCTCAGGTAATCACAAAGGTCCTTAATCACAAAGGTCCTTAAACGTGGAAGTGGGAGGCAGAAAAGTCAGTGTCGGAGTGACACGTGAGAAGAGCAGGACTGGCTATTGCAGGCTTCGAAGACAGAAGGGGCCAGGGATTAAGGGATGTGGGCGTATCTAGAAGGTGGAAAAGGCAAGGAAACAGATCTCCCCGAGAGCCCCCAGAGGAACGCAGCCCAGGACGCCATGGTTCTAGCCGGCTAAGACCCATGTTGAACTCCTAACCCATACAACTGCGCTGTTTTAAGCCACTGTGTGTGTGGTCATTTGTTATAGCAGCCATAGGACTCCAATATAGCAACCAAATTTAATTTTTAAAAAGACGCAGAGTACAGCCCCACAAAAGGCATGTGTAGATTGGATCGGGCATGGGCCACTTTTGTGCAGCCCACACTGAGGAGAGCTGAGGGCGGGGGCGTCTCCTGGGTACCCAGCACACAATCACTCTCTGCTACACAGTCCAAGTTAACTACTGGGCCCCGTACCTTTACGACCTGGTCATAACATTCTCCAGGGATTTCTGGCAAACAGCACTGCTTGCTGTAAGGAGTTCTATTCCCCAGGGCCTGTTCACCACAGCCTCAGCTCGCTGCCTACACTTTACCCGGGGACCTGAGAAACCAGCTGGGAGTAAAGGAGGGAACCGAATCCTTCTCAACTCCCCCTTCTCATGCCAACAGAACGAAGGGAGGGCTTTTCAGGTCCGTGGTGGCCTTGACTCCTTCCCAGCGGCCCCCGGTGCAGTCTCCTGCCGCCCACTGCAATGACATCACTTTGGTTTTTTTAAACAGCAAAGGACACTTTTCAAATGAGCTCCTTTTAGTTCCCCATGTTCAGACTAGAGCAGAGCTGCTCTGATTAGAGGCAGCGTGGGGGACCCACGGCCCCGCCCACTCCCCACTAAAGACTGCGTGAAAACCATAACCCAGCTCAATCTCCCCGCGCTCCCTGCCTGGCAGCCTGCAGCTGGGCCTCTGCCGTGTATCCAGCCCGAGCCAGACGCTTGGCCCTCTGGACACAGCGCTGTTCCCTCGCCCGCAGCCCTCGGTGTCTCTGTCGCCGAGAACTCCCACTTCTCCTTCAGGCCTCTACTTTCCTGAGCACTCCCTCTGAGCCTTCTCCGACCCCCAGGCCCACCCTGCCTGACACCACCTCCTGAACCCCTCTCTCCAGGGACTGACATTACTTGTCCCTACGGCAGCAGCCAGTCTGCACACCACAAACCACTTGAGGGCAGGAATTTACACCTTATCACTGTGTGTTCTCAACCTATAGAATATAATACACATGTGCTCAATAAACATTAAATAAAGGCTGAATGAACTGGCCTATAAAAAATGTTCTTCTGTAACTACTATAAATTATGGTATGGAATACGCATTCAATGTACCAAGTAAAACGTTACTCTTTAGCTAATAAAATGAATCTACCTAGATCAGGACCTCTAAATTCCAACTACCTGTAACATAATTACTTTAAGGAAAATGTAGTTTTACATTTCCAAGCAGCGTCTGGGGCAGTCCTTACAGCTGGGAGCACAGGCAGGACCCTGGCTGCAGGCTTGAATGAACAGATGAGAGCGTGCTGGGCCTGCCCTGTAGACCTGGCTACAAATCGGCTGAAGGAGGATTACCAAACGGGTCACATCTGTCCTCTTGCCCCACTCTTTGCCCAGGTGGTCGTCTGAGTCCCGCTCACCTGCCACCCCCCCTCCGCAGCACCCGTACCTCATTACTGTAAAGGCTTCTTGCTCTCTCTGGCTGCAGTTCTCCCCCACCTTCTAATCCTGCACTCCCAGAGGCTCCCCTGAGCACACAGTTCAGCTTCTCAGCCCACACAACCATTAGAATCATCGGGAGCACTTCTGAAAGTACTACCGGCCCCTCCTCCACGGTCCGGGGTGGGGCCCATCACAGGCATTTTCAAAAGCTTTCCCGGCGGGCGGTGGGCCCGTGTGGTCTGCAGGTGCAGCCAGGACAAGAAGTGCAGCTCACAGGGCGTCCCGTCCACACCTCCCGCCAGCACTGCGGGACCCCCTTCACTCTCACACACACCCGTGCGCTGCCTCTGGAACTGTGACCTACCCAGTCTCATGAAGCCAGTCCGGCCAGGCCTCACCCACAGAAATCATGCCGCTCTGCAAGGCCCCTGCCAGGGGGCCCCTCCCCAAGCCTGCTGCCAGGGCTCTGCGTCCTCAGAGCCGGGGTGTCTGGCCACGTCGGTCCTCCCTGCTCCTGGAGCCTGCACCCTGCAGGACCCACAGGCTCACAGGCGCTGGCCCAGGCCACCCCCAGCTTGTCTCTTGCTGTTCCCTCCATCTGAAATGCCTTCCCATCTGCCTTCCGCTCCTGAAACTACTCCCTGTCCTTCGAGGTCCAGCTCAAATCCTATCTTCTCCCTGACACCTTCCCTCACTCTTCTAGACTTTTCTCCATCTTGATCTCCTGACAAAGAATCACAGATCAACAAACCGCCAATTCCTAATTGTCTCAAAAGTGTTACCTGTGTCTTCTCAATTAGACTAAGTTCTTGGTGGCAAGAAACATGGCATTTTACTTAGACCCATCGTTTTGACTCTACAGTTCACGTGTTGCATATTTTCCAGGCTGACACTGATCCCAAATATTCTGCTCCACTATCGTGAAATTGTCTTTGATTTGATGCTCATAATTCTACATCAACCGGACTGGCTCTCACAAAGTGGTGTAAAAATTATTTCTGATCATGTTTCCCAACTTTTTGGACCCAAAGGATAGTCATTATATACCCTAGGACGGTTCTGGGTATCAAAAACGGGCACTCAGGGAGGACTTGCTTTCAAGTGAAAATGTGACTTTCTAGGCTGTCAGTATTTATTTATTGCCGTGATTATTTGGGGTGGGGGGAAGGGCAGAGAAGGGGGCAGACCTTAGCTCTCATGATTTATTCACCTCAGAGTCTTAAACAGTTTACGAAACAGCACATTCGCGTCCAAACCTCCAGGCCTCCAAGGAGCAGAGGGCAGGTTCTGACACATAGCTGGTTACCATCCCTGGGCTGGGGAGCTGCAGGCAATTCTCAAGCCTTGGGAAAGTGCTCACACCCCAGCCTCCTCCTACCCTGTAAGACCAGCAAAATGACCCATCTGCTGGAAGTCACGTGTTAATTGCCTCCTGAGGAAAGAGGTGCTTTGTATTTTTATTTACATGTAACTGTTGAAGACTATCCAGTTCTGTATGAATTCGATCACGTTATAAGAACAGCATGACCCGACGATCTGTGATCCTTAATTCCCACATGTCATGTTTGTAGAACAAATGTGCAGAGCTTCAGGGTTACAGAGCAAAAAAAAAAAAATGGCCCCTTTCCTCAAAGAGCAATTTAGGCAGTTATTTTAACAGAGCTTTACAAACACGGAAACCCTTAGGAGCCCACACAGACTTCCTCCCAGCCAACCGAGGGGGTGGGGGGCCCAGGTCCCTGTTGTACTCCTCCCTCCTGGCAGTTGGAGGTCCTGGAATTTACTCCTGTGGCCCTGGACAGGGAGGTGAGGTGTTGTCATAGAAACACTTTCATGAGGTTCCCAAATCCCAGGCGTGTGACTGAACTCAGGGTGGGTGCATGTGAACACGTTTGGCCTCTCTGAGCCTCATCTGTGAAATGCCGACCTCCCAGAGTTGTTGCGGGGGTACAGTGAGGCAATGGGAGCACCTGGAAAGGCTAGAGTGAGGTAGTGGAAATAATGTGGTTTTGAATCTGCTGAGGGAGCGGCGAATACCAGCTGGGGCACTCACTGACTGGCGCCTGGGACAGGCTGCTGAACCCCTCTGCGCCTTAGTTTTTGCATACGCAGAAAGAGAAATGGTGACAGGCCTTGCAGAAGCATGATGGCAATTAAATACTGTGCACCAAGGAGTAGCACAGGACCTGATACACAGGAGACAAAAACTGTCAGGGCTCACATCCCCACACCCACGTGTTCGGTCTCGACGAACAAGCTGGTAATCACCGCTGCAGGAAAAAAAAGTTTTCCCAAACTCTAAACACTGAAGAATATTAAATCAACCTGAATGGTGGGAGGGGGAGGAGTGACTTCCAGGAACGCCCGTGGCCACCCTCCTGACCCTGGGGGCATCTGCTCAGAGACCAACCCCTCTCCCCCTGCCCTTTCCCAGCTGCATTTCTGAAAGGCTTTGACAGTGAACATCTTGCCTGATGTGTGGGAATGAACTGGCTTCTCAAACAGGATCTTAGATTTATGGCCTCCTCCCAAGGCTCTGGCATTTTCTTTCCCTTTCATTGAGGAAAACACAGACCGACCCACATGGTGACAGGGCCTGTGACCACTGTCCAAATCAGAAGCACGTGAAGAACAAACTGAAAACATCTCTTTGAGAACCCAGTTCCGTGGCCAGTGTCATGCCACCATCTTCTGAGCGACCCTCAGAAGCATGTCAGAGGCAGAAAAGGCGTTTCCCCTCCACAGCAGCCCACGTGGCCCTTACCCACCTTCTCATCCAGTGCCCCGAGCCAGGGCTCGCAGGGCTGGGCACCAGCCAGTAGCAGCAGCAGCCCCTGGGAACTGGCCCGTCAGGCCTCCCCCAGACACACTGACCCAGGAACTCTGCGGTGGAGCCGTCCTGTGTCTAACACACTCTCTGGGTGACTCTCAAGTGCACTGGAGTCTGACAAACACCACTGCTTCGCTGTCAGACGGCTATTAGCCCCACTTTAGAGGCGAGGAAACCAAAGCTCAGTCAGTAAATGCCCAAGGCCCCAGCCAGGAGGCCAATATGTACCCACATCAGATTCCAAAGCTATTGGTCGCGGTTTTGCAGCCAAATTGTCTGCACCATTTGTTGCTCTCAGCTACTGCGCCATGAGGATACACAAGATGCTACCTTCTGAGAGGAGGGAGTGAGAAGGATGAAGCCTGCACTCAGAAGTGATTAATTATGGATGCTTTTAAATCCGCATCAGGCATCCGCCCGAGCTGACCAGCCACCCCTCAGGATGAGACCGCCTTTCCCTGATCGCTTAGCAGCCAGGCCGCCACGAAGAGAACAGTCGTGTGTGCACCCAGCTCCGAACAGAAGGATTAAATGACCTGTTGTCTCCAGAGGGCTAGCCAGTGCAGCCTGGACCCTGGCTAGACCAGGACCAACAGGGAGGCGTTTCTGTGCCCAGGCGCAAAGCGGGCTCCGTCCCTGGGAATGCTGAGAATGAGTCACCAGAAAGAAGCCAAGGGTGTCCAGGGAGCATTTTAACAATGTTGAAGATCTGCTTCAAAAGAGGCCAGTCTTTTGGTTAAAGCAAACCCTAAGTCTAGCTAGCGTCTGTCAGTTCAAGCAGTCTACTGAATTCTACAGTAAGTGCTTTCACAGATTCTAAGATTTAGGAGAAAGACAGAAATGTCCTCATTCACAATTCCCAGCCTTCTAAACAAACGTGGTGGTGATTTTCAGATCACGAATTTACCCTGTAATTTAAATGAGTCCCTATTACACTGTGGGGCTTCCTACAAGGAGCTGGTGAAGTGGGGGAACACGGGGTTGGGAATCGCACAGCTGCATTTAACTCCTGGCTGTGCCAGTCCCTCAAAGGCCACGTAACCTCCCTGGACCTCGGGTTCCCACTCACGGACGGATGGTCATCCCTATGTTACGCATCAATGTGAAGACAAAATAGAATTTTATGTTAAAAAAGGGGGGCTGCTGAAACAGCTTTGCAGTTCAAGACATCAAAAACTTACCTGCCTGATGGAAAAGTAGGTATGGTCAAAAAGTAGGTATAGCTGTCAGTGTCACAAGAGCCCCAGATACATAGACAACGTGATACATGCTCCAAAAGCCTGGGGTGGTGAGGCTTAGCGAGCAGAGTTAGAGGGGCCCAGACACTGGTGGAGTTGGCCGACAAAAGCTTGACACAAGTTTGTTTAAACTGAAGACATGACTTGAAAGTCCAGCAGAAAACAGGGAGTAGGCCTAGATATTTCCTCATATCCTCCCCAACCTCAAATTCCCCAAATCCAAGCCCTCCGATTTTTCCAAGGCCCACGGTCATCTGGCACTCATGCCATAAAATGACAACCTCCATGCAGACAGGAAGGCTCTGGGGAACAGTGAGCACGATTGCCAAAAAGCTTTGAGAACTTCAATGCACTTTCCAAGAGCACTCATATGACGATGACAATCCCATGCATGAGAATCTCTTAGCACTTTAGTCCACAAAGAACTGAAAGGTGCCACTCCTCCTAATGAAATCTTAAAAGAAGCCGCAGCCATCTACCGTTTAAATTCAGGAAAAGCCAAGTGTATTAAATCAGAACTCCCAAAAGTTTTCAACTACTTTTGCAGGACTCATCAGAATCCCAACTCTCGGGAAATCCATACCTTATTACGGAATACATAAAGAGGCTACTATTTCTACAGAGAATTTCTACAAAGGATGGGTCATTTTTCAAGACTGCATACACCACGCTGGGTATCACCACTTGAAAGTTTTACATTTCTTCACACCTCACACACGTGCTTGGCACAACATACATTGTTAGGAGACAGTTCTCCACAGAGCTCCCCACCTGCCAGATTCAAGGTTCAGGGAGGCAAAAAGCCTGTGTAAACCAGAAGCGCTCAATACATGCCACAGGACTATCCAAACTTGCTCCTGGTCCAGCTACTTGTGGGATGCAGTGTCGAATCATGATTTACAGTCATTTGCACTTAACCAAAGTCTTTAATATCCAGTATCTCATTCAATGCTAACAAAAGAATAGCCCGGTGACACTGGTAAGGATGACTAACCCAACATTAAAACTAAAGAGACAAATAAGCTTTTAAAATGTAAACACAAAAATACAGATAAATAAAAGATGAGAAGATTTTGGTGGTTTCTCCAACACAATCGCTGCAACAAGTACTGTTCAGAAAAAAATGTGGTGCCCTCTGATGCACATTTAAGTACAGATGAAAACTTAATCATCAGTGCAAACGCAGTCACTGCTGTGCAGGATTCAGCACATGACTTTTGTCAGCACCTGTCTGTCATCCAGTATCTATCCAGAGCTGTAAGATGCACGCGTTTTCTGCCAAATCTTCATTATCTTACGTAACTGGGGGGTGGGAAGGGGAGAGGAGGGCATGGATAACTAAAATGCACCTTTTAAAATCATTTTAACCCCTATTCCAATCCCTTCTTTAACAGAGCGTTTTCTGGAAGTGGAAATAAAGAACCCACACTTCTCATCTGTTCCTGCCCATTGAGTGAACGAATGCTAAAACTGAGAGCGGAGGGGGATAATCCTGAACATCTCTCTAAAAACAAAACTTCTACACCGTCCTGGAGAGGGCCCGGGAGCCCCAGCTTCCAGTTCTGGCGCTGACGCGTGTTGCTGTGTGACCTTGAGCAAACCACTACGTCTCTGAGCCTCAGTTTGCCCCCTCTGATGGTCAAGCCCCATCTTCTCTCCAAGCACAGACCTCAGGTGCTGTCCCCGGGGAGCGACCTCCGGGGGCAGGAACGGGCTTTCACCGGCCCCTGCTGGGGTGTCTGGGGAGGGGAAAGCTGCCCCTCCCGAAGAGCCACTTGGCCGAGTCCAGGTCGCAGAAAACACCAAAACGAAACCTGTCGGCACCGACCCCTCCAGGAAGGGCCAGCCTCTCCCGACGCGCTGGGCCCCCGGGGAGCCGCCCCGCGGGGCGGGGGAGGCAGGGTCTCGGGGAGGGGCCGGCCCACGCCCCCACGCGCCCACGCGCCACGCCCCCACGCGCCCACCCACTCGCCGCGCGGGGCCCGCGCCGCCCACGCGGAACAAAAGGCCGGCGCGGGCCCCGCCGCCCCGTCCCCGCGGCGCCGTGGGGGCAGGGAGAACCCGCTCCGAGGGGGGGGCCCCGCCGCCGCCGCCGCCGCAGGACGGGCGGGTCCCGGCCACTCCCGGAGCGCGCGGGCGCGGGGCGCGGGGCGGCCGCGGGAACGGGCCCACAGGCGGCGGGGCCACGCCGCGGCCCGACGGCGGCGCCGGGCGCACAGCGGGCCCCCGCCCGGTGCAGGCTCCGACTGGGCAGGGGGCGCACGCGGCGCGGGCTGCCGCGGGGGAGCCTGTGTTCTGGGGGCGGCCGCCCCCGGCGGGCGGAAGGGCCGCGCCCCGGCCCGTCTGCGCCCCGAGCCCCCGGGCCCCGGCTCACCTCCGCTCCTCCGGGCCGGCCCAGGTGCGTGGCTGCGGCGGCCGGGAGCGCTGGGGACCGAGCCGCCAACGCGTCTAGCTCCGTTTGACACCCACACACCAGCCAACATGGCGGCCGGGAGGGGGCGCGCCGGCTGCGTGCGCGCGCCCGCCGGCCCCGCCCCACCAGCCCGGGCCCCGCCCCACCAGCCCGGGCCCCGCCCCACCAGTCCGGGCCCGCCCCCACCGGCCCTGGCCCGCCCCCACCAGTCCGGGCTCGCCCCACCAGCCCGGGCCCGCCCCCACCAGCCCGGGCCCGCCCCCACCGGCCCTGGCCCGCCCCCACCAGTCCGGGCTCGCCCCACCAGCCCGGGCCCGCCCCCACCAGCCCGGGCCCCGCCCCACCAGCCCGGGCCCGCCCCCACCGGCCCTGGCCCGCCCCCACCAGTCCGGGCTCGCCCCACCAGCCCGGGCCCGCCCCCACCAGCCAGGACCCCGCCCCGTAGCCCAGCCCTGGCCCCGCCCCCACCAGTCCGGGCTCGCCCCACCAGCCCGGGCCCGCCCCCACCAGCCAGGACCCCGCCCCGTAGCCCAGCCCTGGCCCCGCCCCCACCAGTCCGGGCTCGCCCCCACCAGGCCGGGCCCGCCCCCACCAGCCCGGGCCCGCCCCACCAGCCCGGCCCCGCCCCCACCAGCCCGGGCCCGCCCCCACCAGCCCTGGCCCGCCCCCACCAGCCCGGGCCCGCCCCCACCAGCCCGGGCCCGCCCCCACCAGCCCGGGCCCCGCCCCACCAGCCCGGGCCCCGCCCCACCAGCCCTGGCCCCGCCCCCACCAGCCAGGACCCCGCCCCGTAGCCCAGCCCAGGCCCCGCCTCCCGCGGCGTCCTCCCCAGCCTGGCCACGACGCCCCGCGACCAACGCCGGAATGCCCTAAACAACTTCCCAAGCCCCCCACAGGGGCCGCGACGACCCCCAGCCGCCACACAAACCCTGGCAAATTCATGCCCGAACCCAAGCACTCGTCCACCTTCACTCAGACCCCCCACAAGTGCCCCCCACCCCGTACACATCCCGCCACTTCTCACCGCCCTCCCTCGCACACACAGAGCGCCCTTTCCTGGGCTCACACTCCCGTTGTTACCCTCGCAGTACGCACTTGTCAACCTTAGTCGGGTGGGGCTCCTCTGGGGAGGGGGCCCCTGGGGGGGCCGGCGGCGCTGGGGCTCCGGTCGTGCTCGGTTTCTGAGCTGGGTGCTGGGGTCACAAGTGTGTGGACTTGGTGAAAATCCGCTGATGTGCACTTTAGACGTGTGCACTTTAATGGAAGTGTGTTAGGCTTCGATAAAATTATTCTGAGAAGGGCTGCACAGGCTTTGCTCCACTGCCACACGGGTGGTGGCACTAAAACGACGGGGCTCCTTGGCTCACCGTGGCCCTCCACGCGTCCTCACACTCTCACCAGAGTAACAGGAACCGTCTCTTCCCTTTGGATCAACCAGTTCCCACAAGGAACCTACTATGTGCCGAGCATGCCGGGTCTGGGGAACTGCATCAGGTCTTCCTAGGCCGTCACACAGCGCCTTCCCTGTTGCCTGGTGACATCAACACTACGCCAAACTCTGGTTTCCGGGAAGTTGTGTCTGGAACATGCACTGTGCCCTCACTCGGGAAAGGACCTTAGGCAAGTCACTGCGCTTCTCTGAGCCTCCTTTCCTCCTCCCCATGAAGGAGCCAGATGGACCAAGTCATCCCTTCTGTTCGCACAAGCTGGCATCTAGACTTCCCTTCCCTGGCAAAAATATGAGTGTAAGAGGGAGAAGAGAGAGGAGGAAAGGAGAGGGGAGGGAGAAGAGAGAGGAGAGATAGAGAGAGAAACGCATTTGCAAACCCACAGGCCATATTTTTCTTTGAAAAGCCCCACACTGGTTCCAGATGCGATTGCAGAAACCCCTCCTGACAGTGTGCTGCCCTCCTGCTGCTCCAAGTCCCTCCCACTGCTCAGTGACCCTTCTCCACTAGGGGAGTGAATTAAGCCTTCTGTTGCCTGCCTTGTGGCAGGAACCTGAGCTCCCTGCTTTGAACTTGGTCCACCCCTATCCCAAACAAGTCTCTCAACCAGTGCAACCCTCTTTGTGAGCTAGAAGTTCTTTGCTGGTTCTCCCTGGGCCTTCCATTGCGTCATGAAATCATGGCCCCGGCCTCAAAGCGTTTGCAGCTTCAGGTGAATTATGCCGACATGGTGGGTACCTGGTGTAGGACTGAGTGTTTTATATAGATTACCTAAATCAGCACTGCCCAATCGAACTTCCTTCAATGATGGAAAAGTTCTCTGGCTGTATCATCCACGTGTAAGCACTTCATATGTGACTAGTGTGACCAAGGAGCCGAATTTTTAAGGCCTTATTTAACTTTAATTAATAAATTTAAATAGCCACATGTGCCTAGATGCTGACACAGTGAACAGTACTGGCCTAAAACCTCAACACAGCCCCATAAGGTGAGTGTTCTAATGTCCACATTTTATGGACAAAGAAATTGAGGCCTGGGGAGACGCCAGGTCTTGGTCACACAGGCCAATATTTCTGCATGCTGAGCCATTCCTTTCCCCACCCAGCTAGCAAGTCCGTGTAGTCAGAGAGCTAAGATGCACGCTTTGGAAAGAGAACTAGATGCAGATAAAGAGATGACGAACTAACTACAGCCCAGGACGTAAGCAGGCGTGCGCCAGATTGAGCCAGGCTGGGGAGTGAGGGAGGCCTCCTGAGGCAGGAAGACCATCAGCTTGTACAAGGTCGGAGGGGACATGCCTGCATTTCTTGAAATCATGTCTCATTCCTGCCCCCGCTTTGAAGCATGTCACCCTCTCTCATCTCTCTCTCTCTCAAATGCATCCTCATGAGGAGCCCTTGAAGTCAGCAGCTCTATTCCCATTGTACAGATGAAACTCAGAGGCAGCACACTGCAGTGCTGAGATTCAAACCCAGGTTCTGCGGAGTCCACAGCATGTAAGCGGTCTTGCAGAAGAGGGTAGAGGATAAGCCAGACATTTTGCCCAAGCCCAAAGCAGTCCCAGGGCACAGGGCTGGAACAGACAAGGTCATCTGCTCTTTCTAGGGTTTGGAGGTTGCTTCCAGAGGCATAATGAGACAGAATGATTGGGGCTGGCTTGAGTGGTGTGTTTCAGAAGCAGAAAGAGATGGCTGTGTGGGCCAGGGATATCTCTGGAGTTAGGGAAGGAGGGCTTCAAGGGGGGAGGCACTTCGGGCAGTGAGAGAGAGAGGGTGCATTGAACAAAAAGAATTGCTGAGTAAAGGTAGAAAAGGAGGTCCCAGGGGTGAACTTGAGATTTGAAACCATTTGTCCAGCAGAAAGAGCCCTGTGCTGGGACTCCAAAAACATCTAATTTCTTGTCCACTGATTGGTTGCTTGACCTTGGCCGTGTCACTGCTCCCTCCAGGCCTCAGTTTCCACAGCAGCAAAGTGGGAATAACAATCCCTTCCACCTAGTGGGATTGCACTTCAGTACAGAATGAAAAAGCAGAGGAGGAAATGTTTTGGAAACTGTGAAGCCCTAGACAGGTGTCAGCGGTGATTTTTATTAAGATACACACATGAAGCTATCCCAGCCCCTTTGGAGCTGGAAATCTAGAAAGGCAGAGGAGTCATGAACATGA
Organism: Rhinolophus hipposideros; assembly: GCF_964194185.1. Classification (NCBI taxonomy): domain Eukaryota; kingdom Metazoa; phylum Chordata; class Mammalia; order Chiroptera; family Rhinolophidae; genus Rhinolophus; species Rhinolophus hipposideros. The sequence continues at coordinate 1,917,566 of NC_138066.1, read as the reverse complement.
GCAGAAACTGAAACATGGAAATTACATAGAAAATCACAAGAGAAAGAGCTGTGAGAGCTCAAGAAGGAAGTTTCCTTCCAGTTTGTGGGGATGGAGTGATGAGGGCAGACTTCCTGGAAACGGAGGTACCAAAGTAGTAAGCACTATGCAAACACTTTGCATGGATTATCTAGTTTTCTCCTCATAAAAACCCTGAATTTGAGACCATTATTATTCTTAATTTACAGATGAGGTTCAGAGAGATTCAACTATTTGCCCATGATCACAAAGCTCAAAAGTGCTGGAAAACCCAGGCCTCCTGTCTGATTTCAAAGCCAGACTCTTGAAAAGAACTTGAATAGGCTGAGGGACATATTCCCTATCCCCTTCAATCCTTTCCCCAATCAGGGGCAGGTGTATAACCAAGGCTGAGCCAATCACAACATCACTCCCTGGTCACAGTGATTGGTTCAGAAATGGGCACGTGACTCAAGACAGGGCAGTGAGCCCAAGTCCAGGACTTCTGTAGAAATCATTGAAAAAGACACTTCTCTTCCCATTAGAGTGCTGAGCTAGTGTGATATAAGCCTGGGGGAGCTCCACTTTGGAAAAGCCAGGCTGACAAGAAAGCCAACACAGAGAGGGGCAGCGATGAGAGAAAAGACCGATTTCTGCTGACGTTGAGCACCTTGAACCAGCCATACCTGAAGCTCTCATCCTGGACTGTTTAGCACCTGAGCCAATATGTCAGGTGGAACTGCTTTGATAGGAAACCCAACTCAAACTGGCTTAAGTGATAATTAGAATCAAGAGGCTCATTTAACTAAGATCTCCAGAGCTCGGGCTTCAGGTACAGTATGATCAAGGTCCTGGCTCCATTTCTTTGACATGTGCTTCCTAGATATGTCATCATTTTCCTTGGCTGGTGTCTTGACTGGCTGCAAATTGGCTGCAGCAGATCCATGCCTCACATCTGTAGCCACACCACCCAGAAACAGACTGTCTCTTTCTCCCAACTAGCAAACTAAAGCCTGAGATTTGCTCTGATTGGAAGATCTTGGATAGCCTGCCCATGCCTGAGCCAACCCTGGGAAGTGTGATGTGAAGAATAAGGGTGGTTGGCTTAAGCCAATCAGGGCTCACTCCTGGAGTGGGGGGCAGAGTTACGGGAGGAGGACAAATGCTGAAAGGTGTGCAGCAATGCCCACCTCTCTAATAAACTCCCTTTTCTCCCTCAGCCAGTTGACTTACGTTTTCGTCACCCGGTACCCAGATTCCTAACAATAACGATTACCAACCCCATTTCCAAAGAGTTTTCATTTAATTCTTTTGACAGCTCCAGGCTTTATACTTACAGTATTTACTAACTCAATCAATAAACTGATAATTCTGCTTGGGATTTACATAATAAATGCCTTCTTTCCCAATGTGGGGACAGAGTCCCAGAGAGCAGTTTCCAGGCTCTCGGCCTCACGTGGACAGGTGCTGGCTCAGGTAGTAGATGGCCATCAGCTGTGGCTAATTGACCATCAGTTGTAACCAGGTAGCCAATTAGCCACTAATATAACTGCCGCGGCTGCGTTGGTTGGTCAGTCGGTGGGTTGGCAGGCAGAGAAGCGGACAGCAGGTTGCAGTGTGGAGCCAGCCTCCAGTGAGACCATAGTGGTATGACTCCCCTACCTATGGCTCCGTGGGTGTTCCTTTTTGGCCTAGCCATATCCTGCCTTCTTATGTGGGGAGTGGGAGCAGAGACCCCGCAGGCCGCCCCGCACAACAAATGGTGCAGTGAGCAGGGTCTCCCGCATGACACCCACTCTCATCACACCTCAAAAACAAGTTTTAACGACATGCATCAGTTTTCTTCCCTAGGGCAGCATATGTAACTATGGAAACATAACATCCACTTAATATATAGTTTCTACTCTTATAACACATTTCTGTTCCTTATTGACCATTACTCTTCAGGTTTTTCCCCCTTATAGTGGAGAAATTTCCAAGCAAGAGAGGGCATTTTTGGGGACAGAGCCCCAGAGAGCAGTTTCCAGGCTCTCGGTCTCACGTGGAGGGGTGCTGGCTCAGGTAGTAGATGGCCATCAACTGTGGTTGGATGGCCATCAGCTGTGGCTAGTTGGCCGTCAGCTGTAACCAGGGAGCCATTGGCCACTAATATAACTGCCGTGGCTACGCTAGCAGCAAATGGGGGCTAGCAAGAAGATGGTGGCTCAGCTAGCAAGCGTGGATTGCAGTTGGCACAGCAGATTGCACTTAGCAAGTGAGGTGGGTTGGCAGAGATACATGAATGGCGGGTTGCGGATAGTGTGGCTCCTGCTTCCTGTGTCTCCAACTGTGGGGACAGAGCCCCAGAGAGCAGTTTCCAGGCTCTTGGGCTCACATGGAAAGGTGCTGGCTCAGGTAGTAAATGGCCATCAGCTGTGGCTAGTTGGCCATCAGCTGTAACCAGTGAGCCATTGGCCACTAATATAACTGCTGTGGCTACGCTAGCAGGAAAATGGGGGCTAGCAAGAAGATGATGGCTCAGCTAGCAAGCACGGATTGCAGTTAGCATGGCGGATTGCAGCTGGCAAGGGGAGTCGGTCAGTTGGCAGAAAAGTGGAGAGCAGTTCTCACGTCGTGTGAATCCAGCCGCCAGCGAGAGTATAGTGGTGTGACTCCCCCTTCTATGGCTCCATGGGTGTTCCTTTTTGGCCTCACCACGTCCTGTGTTCTTATGTGGGGATCGGGACCAGAGACCCCGCCTGACGTTCTGCATGACACCATTTTTTAAATGTTTTCTTGAATCTACATGGATTAAACATGCATTATTTCAGGAAACAGTCACCACCACCATGTGAAATGGGTACACTTGTTACCATTTTACAGACAAGCAAAGTGAGGCACAGAGAGGTAAAATAGCTGCTGTCCCAGCTGGCAAGCGGCAGAGCTGAGCTTTGCACCCAAGTCCGCGGGAGTTAGGGGCTGGCATCTCCCCCGGGCACACCACTGTGTCCCCTCTCAGAGAACTTCTCCTCAGAACTAAGCACCGTACTTTTCTCCGAGAACTGAGGCATGACCTGGAGGTGCCGAAGCACCTCTCTGGCCTCAGAAAGGCACCATGCTTGCTTCTTCAAAAAATTTACAGACAGGGCGGCCAGGTGGCTCAGTTGGTTAGAGCGCGAGCTGTGAACAACAGGGTTGCCGGTTCGATTTCCACATGGGCCAGTGAGCTGCGCCTCCATAACTAGATTGAAGACAATGAGCTGCCGCTGAGCTTCCAGAAGGGTGGCCAGATGGCTCAGTCGGTTAGAGCAGGAGCACTCCACAACAAGGTTGCTGGTTCAATTCCTGCATGGGTTGGTGGGCTGTGCCCCCTGCAACTAAGATTGAAAACGGCGACCGGACTCGGAGATGAGCTGCGCCCTCCACAATTAGACTGAAGGACAACTTGGAGCTGATGGGCCCTGGAGAAACACACTGTTCTCCAATATTCCCCAATTAAAAACAAAATTACAGACAAGCTGGACGTACTCCACCTTCACAAAGCTTTCAGCTGGGGCTGAGAGGTGAAACGTAACCAGTCAAAATGATAACACCAAGAAGTCTGCCCAGAAGAGCAGCATTTGAGCTGAGTCTCTAAGGATGGCTAATTATTAGCTCTGCGGAAAGTAGAGGAGAGCAACCCAGCTGGGAGACAAGCTGAGCAAAGCCCAGGGGCTGGGAAATCGCAGATCCGTGGTGCAGTGCAGCGGCACTGCAGGGAGCACAGCAGTGAGAAGCAAGGGGTAAGTCAGGAAGGACTGTCTGGGAGGTGCTGTGGACATATATGTATGCCTGCGCTGCAGCTGTGGAGAGCAGCCCGCCTCCTTAGCAGTCCAGGTGTGGTCATATCCCGGGCTGGCCATTGAGAATGTGCGTCTTCGTGGCGATAGTGATTGGTTCAGGGATGAGCATATGACCGAAGCCCAGCCAATAAGAGCTTTCTCCAGGATTTTAGCCAAAACCATCAAGAAATTGGCCCTCTCTGCTTCTGAGATGTGGGCGCCATAGACCATGGAAGACTGAAGCTGCCAGGAGCCGTCTTTTTCACCCCACAGAGACAACTTTTAACACCTCTAGTTCCGACCAGCCCAGAGAAAGGGTGACCAGAGCTGATGGGTCAGGCTAGCCTAATCCCAGTTTTCTACAACGACACATTGACTACTGACTCAAGCAAAGTTATCTTTTGAGAGAAACCTCAAAGCCTTTGTTTCCTTTTTCTCTTCTTTCATTTATTCATATTCCTTCTCTCTTTCTTTCTTTTGTTTGTTCGTTCTTTCTTTCCATATCTCTTTTTCTCTATTTATTTTTTAATAAATTTTTTAAAATAATCTTTAAAACATACACACATACATTCTACAAATACATGACCTGTACTCTTGAAAACTGTCAAGGTCGTGCAACACAAGAAAGATCAAGAACCTGTCACTGATTAGACAGTAAGAAGACACCTCAATGCAATGTGGTACCCTAGATGGGATCCTATTACAGAAAAGGGAGGTTGGCAGAAAAATTGGTGAAATCCAAATAATTTCTGTGGCTTAGTTAATAGCATTGTACCAATTTTAATTTCTTAGTTTTGACAAAGGGACAATGGTAATGCATCGTAATGAGGGTATAAGGAATAGAGGGCAACTCTGTGCTATATCTGCAACTTTTCTATAATCTAAAATTACTCCAGAGTAAAAGCTTTTTCTTTTTTAAATACATGCACAGAAAAAATTCAGACAGTACATCCAGACATACAGTGAAAAACAAGTGTCCCCCCAGGCCTGCAGTCCCCCTCCCTGGAGAAAAACACTGTTATAGTGTAATGGGGATTCTATGCGTACTTGCAGGCTTACATGTATCTACACTCACCCTGTTCTACACAAACGGTCACTTCCTCTTTTCACTTAACGGTGTATTTCTTGGAGATTCTTCCACTTTGGCGTGAAGAGAACTGCCTCACTGGTAATGGCTTAGTGTATTTAACCAGTCCCCAGTGAATGGTGGGCATGATGCCCTGCGTCCTGTTTCTAGAAACAATGTTACATAAAATGACTTTGATACCTGTGCAAATTTACCTGCAGTTTCCTTGTAGAGGTTCTCGAAGAGCAATCGCGGAGTTTTGCCTATAGCTTATGCCAGGCCAGGTAGCCCCAAACCTATACAGGGTTCTCAGACTCGAAGACAAGATCTGCAGCTTACTTTAGCAAAGTTACTTCTTGTTCAGTCAGGTCCCACCGGCTCACCGCGGGGGGGACATCGCTGGAGATTCCGATGCTGTGGGCCAACACCCCAGCTGCCGAGAAAAGCCCTCCATGGACCAACCGCTTTGCATCTGTCCTCCTCTGCAGCCCCCCCACAGCAGTGTCACCCCAACAGCCTGCTCATTGATTCTTGCTTCTGAGATCCTAGAGCTGCCTTGGGGGGGTGGCTTTTCCAAGCCTTGACTTTGATGCTCTGAGCTACTCCATTTTGTCCCCACAGATTTAAATTTTCTTCCACTAAATTTCCTTGCATTGTTTTCTTTAGTTAACCAGAATCCATTTCCATTGCTCTCCCCAAAGAGCCCTACCTGAAACCTCTCCATCCTGTACCTCACGCACAGGTCAATGAACAGCGGTCACCCTGTGACTTCATTGACAAGGAATGTAACAAGATTCTTACTTGTGCCAATACCCTTCCCATTCTGAGTGCTTCTCTATTAGTTCTTTATATCGATTCAACTCTGGATAAATATTTGTTGAAGTCGTGCTTAAATCTTAGCTTTATTCACCCGGTGCCCTCCAACCATACTATATGTGTGATAGCAAACCACTTTCTGCTTGCATTCTAAAGATGCTGTTGTCTTTGATACTAAGAGGCACAAATAGAAAACGTGTCACCATGCTGACCACTCCTGCTCTGCGTCACATGCGTCCGTCAGCATCAGCTGGTCATGGGCAAAAAGTCCAAATGGAGACTGAGATGACAGCCCACTCTCTAGGTGTGTGCTCCCCTCCAATGCCAAGGGCATGAAATTGGGAGTCTGAAAGCCAGGGTCCAAACGCCAGCTCCTCCACTCATGAAGCAATTTCATCTTTCCGAGGGCCTAAGTTTTCCCACCTGTCATGTATGTTCCTTAACCCAAAAGCTGCTCCCATCATTCCACTTCTGCCAGAGACGTGTGAGGGCAATGGGGGGAGGTGCTCAGCTGCTCTATCACTCTGCTCCTGGCTTTCTGCTCTGTCTCCAGAGTCCTGATTCCCACCCATCCGAGTCCTGATTCCCACCCATCCGAGTCCTGATTCCCACCCATCCTCCCAGAGGAAAAATAGATGGGCCGGAGTAGAACACCTGCAGCTGAGAGGAATCCAGAGCAACTTGGGGGAGGGGGCTGAGGAGACGGAAGACAATCTGATACCATAGAGCTCTGTGCAAAACCACAGAGATTCGGAACACCGAAGGCCAGAGCGCAAGGGGGCGTGGCAGCCGTGTGACCTCAGGGCACATCACTGCCTTTCTGAGCCTCAGTTTTCTCGGCTATGAAATGGACACGGTGGTGATAACTCCTGCCTTGTCGACTTTAAATGGTGGTAGTGAGGCCCAGATTATACAAGATCTGAAGGTCTGTGCATGTGCCTGTGTGGGGCTGTGCAGGGCTGTGCAGGGCTTGGGGACCCACACCCCTGGCTCATCCCCAGAGAATCAGGAGCACCCATCATGCTCAGGAGGCTGGCCCTGCCCAAAGTGTACTCACACAAGAGGAGGAGGCCCCTCGGGGTTATGGCCTATCTCACAGGTGAAACAGTCAAAGCCCTAAAAGAATCCAGGACTTTTTGGAAAGGGAAGGAGAATAGGATCTTCTGATGTGTTAGGAAAATTGCTTGAATTCTCCAGCCTTTCAACTTGGATGCTGTTTCCTTTGCGGAGATGTGCCTGGTTCCTTATAGGGCCCAGACCAGTGCTCAAAAATACAGATCTTGGGGGCAGGAAGCCTGGGTTTGTCTGAATCCAGACTCGGTCTCTTCTCAGCTGGGTGACCTCGGACAAGTCACTGATCCTCTCTGAGCCTCAAGCTTCCTTGTCTGTAAAACTGGACCGGTAATACCACTTCACAGCACTGAGATGATGGATGGAAGGCAGGTAGTCCAGCGCCTTGCACAGAGTACACACTCATACATTCATAACTCAGTGTTGTTGGAAGAATCCAAGAGGGCCAGCTGGGGTCTGGAAGGGGCCGGAGGCCAAGGGTTGATAGAGTGGAGTATCGGGACCTACCAGTCTATCCAGAGACTTTGAAATGTATCTCCAGACTGGTTCTCCCTGCCTCCTTCTCCTCCCACTGGCCTCCGCTCATTCATTCAATGACCGGTTTCCTGAGCTCCTACTGTATGATACTGAGGACTGGATTTGAATTAGGACTTTCCCAGGAGCCACCAGGCTATAGGGGCAGCTGACACATACACAGGCATTAAAAGGCCAAAACGTGGGGGTCCCACAAGAGGGCAGGGGGTCAGCGACTCCAAGGGGTGAGAAAATGCAAAGTTTGGGGACATTTTAGTCCAGAAAAAGGCAAATAAAATTATTTCCCCAAATCTTACTTTTTTCTGCCTCTATTCCCCTTCCTTATTCCCCCCCCTTTCCTCCCTACCTCCCTCTCTTCCTTCTTTCCTTCTTTAATCCAAAGGAAATACAAATTGAGGACATAAAACATTGTCATACAGTTTGTAAATGGACTTACCTGAGAGGCACTGAAAAGAAAGATGAGAACAAAATTTCATCTCTAGTTGCTTCCGCCGGACTGCTGGATCTGAGCTTCCCACACACTCAGACAAAGGGAGGAGGGACAAGTCGGCCAGCTGGGTCCAGCCTAACCCCTTCCCATCCCTGGACTCATGCCTTCCTTGTGCTCACCCCTTGAACACACGAGGAACAGAGCTCCAGCCTGGAGAAGGGACTGGCCTCTCTGGGAGAAGGTGTCCGTACTGCACCCCCACCGGCCTGCACTGCAGCCCCACCGATCACCTGGGGGCTTTTAGGCGGCCTGCCTGTGCTCACCTTGAGCTTCTGTTTGTGCTGTTCCCTCTGCCTGCAGCTCCCTCCACTCCTCAGGCCTGTGCCAGCGGTGGGCCCAGCCTATTGCTAACAGGCGTGGAGGATTCCGTAGGCATCCTGCCCTGGGAGCCTGCTCTGGTTGCTCCCCATCCCAGCAGCTGCCCCCTGGACGGTGACAGACAGTTTCGGTCCTGCCCCTGTGGTCTGGCAGTTCTTGAGCGAGCGCTGGGACTGGCCCTTATTTATCTCCGTCTCCCACCCCTGCAAGGTTCTGATCACAGAGCACAATGTCGGAGCATGTTTGTTGAGTAAAGGATGGAAGACAAGACATCCTTGGAGGAAGCCACTCTGTCAGCCTCCGGTTTACTGAGTATGGTCGGTGGGGAGGAGCAAGTAGCTGCAGCATCTCACACAAACAGCAGTTCCGGGAGATGCTGTCCCTTGCCGGCAGAGCACATTGCTGGGAAGACCAAATGAGGCCGTGTCACCCCCTTCCAAACCCTCCAAGGACTCTGCATCACACTTAGCATCAAATCCACAGCCTCTCCCATGACTAGAAGGCCCTGCTCACCCTGCCCCTACCCGTCCCACACTGAGCCTCCCCCATAAGGCCACTTGCTGTTCCCTCTGCCTGGAATGCTCTTCCCCAGTCGTGCAGTTGCCCTTCCATTCCCTCCAGTTCATCTCTTGCCCATTGAGATGGTGTTTTCCTTCCCTTCCACTCCCCCTGCAACCCTCCCCGCACCCTCCCTGCTTTTTGCGGACTTTGCAGCATTGATTATTGTTAAGACAGGGGGATTGTCCTCTCTGAGAGGGCAGGGCTTTCTGTCTGTCTGTGCCAGCACCTAGATCATGCCCAGCACACAATGGGTACTCAGCAACAATTTGTGGAACCAATGGATGGATGAACGGTCCAGAGAAGTGCCCCGGGCCATGCCCTCTGATCCCTGTCCAGGCTGCACCCAGGAGCCCAGGATCCTTCTGATGGGTGGAGTCCAGGGTCTGGGCTGGAAAATGTCCGCTCATTAGGCAGATGGGCCAAGGGGATGTCCCTGCTGCTCGGGGTGTGCAGGCTCTGGGAAAGGGAAGTGCTACCAGCTCCTATGCACGACGTGTGCTTTGCCTGGCCTGGCTTACAGCCAGAGGGTTCGCTGGTCACAGACACCAACGAGCCCTGGGGGTCCAGGCCCTCTCCGGCCCAGGCTATGCCTTCACCAGGAGCCCTCCAAATTCTGAGTCCACGGCCGGCCCGACGAAGCAGGCCAGGGGACCCACTTGTGCCAGCCACTTGCCTCTCTACCAGAACCAGAGGACTTGGGACGCCCGTGCCAGCCTGGGGACCCCCTATGCTGCCAAGGTGTGAGCCCAAGTTGCAGCTGTGGCCAGGCTGAGGTGTCCAGGTCCAGGTTGGAATCCAGCTGCTGCTGCAGAGGCTACACATTTCCCCGCAGTCTCATCAAGCTGGCTGTGGGAAGTGGCTCCCGGGCCTTTTCATCGGCTGCTTCTTGGCTGCAATGGCCCCAACCACACCACGTACAGACTGTACAGACCGTTGCCAAGTGCACTTCCATTTCTGAGAAAACAGAGGTCATGGATTCCCCTCCATGCCTGCTTACCTTACCCTCCGCCCCCTCTTCCTGGAAACTTGAGTCACAGCTGCCCTGTCCTGTGGGGAGGTGTGTGTATGTGTGTGTGTGTGTGGGGGGAACCGGGGGATGGCTGAGTCAGCCTCGCCCAGGTTCCAGTCCCAAGACCACCCCTTACCAGCTGTGAGACTCTGGGCAACCTCTCAACCCTGCCCAATCTTCGTCTGGCCTCTGTGAAGCAGAGGTGTGAAAGTACCTGCCTCATCAGGTGGGGTGGCTGCGAGAATCCAGCAGGCCTCGCAGGTTGGCTTCTCTGTGCAGGGTCATGGCTTTGGGAAGGGGCCCAATAATAACAGCGATGCCCACATAGAGACCACCATGCGGCCCCTCGCCTAAGCACTTCCCTATGTTATCTCACTTAACCTTCACATAATCCAATGAGGAAGGTACCATCATGATCCCATTTCACTAGTGAGGAAACTGAGGCACAGGAAGGCGATAAGACACAGCTCAGATTGGGTAGGTGGTAGATTGGGGATTGGATCCCAGAGTCTGCTGCCTCCACATGTGTACACCTCTCTTAGATGGAGCCTATAAATAATACACCCAGAGCCCATCCTATGTGCCTGGGCGCAGGGCTCAGGGTAGGAGCTCAATCATGTTTGAAGACTGACTGGCTGAATGTTTTCATTTGGCATCCCCAGAAGCCCACTGAGAAGAAGGACTCAAGTGCCAGTTGCTTATTTGGATGAGACCCCAAGAATCACCTTTAGCGGAATTGGAGGAAATGAGACAGAAGCGGAGGAGCCGATAACTGTGGGTGCTTCACGCAGCCCATCTGCTGGGTGGTCCTGGACCTGTCACTGTCGCTCTCCGAAGCTGAATTTCTCCTTCTATGCAGCAATGACAGCAGCTCCACGCTCCCAGGAGAGAAAGAGGGTACGAGGACTCCAGGGAACCAGAAGCGTCTCCTCTGGGCTCCCAGCCCCAGCCCCAGCTCTGGGAACAAGAACGTGCCCCAGTGAGGGCTCTGTGGGTGAAGAAGCCACATGAGGCAGGCACAGTGCCCAGGTTCTTACCACAGGGACCCTGGAGAAACCACATCATGGCCACCACAGTCTCCACCATCCCACGACCATTTCCGATGCTGCTTCTCCCAGGGCAGCAACTTCCACCAGCCCTTGGCTGTTCTCGCTCTGTGAGTACCTGGCCCCTGGTGGTCCGGCAACCTGGCCACGGCTTCTTTAGGGGAGGTTGGCAGCCGCTCCTGGAGAAAAGGACAGCAGTGGGTCTGTTTTAAAAAGCCATGTGGCTAGGAGCTCATGTCCCTGCTTTCCGGGTTCAACTCCCAGCTCCACCACTTGTACCCTTGGGCAAGTCACTTCACTGCCCTGATTCTCACTGGCCACATTGATCAAAAGGAGCTACTAGTCCACTGTCCCTGGCGGGCTCAGCTCCAGCATTTGGATCCTCCGAACTGCCAGCCTTTGCATCTGCTGTTCCCTCCATCTGGAGCCTCTTCCCACCCCTCCCTCTGCTTAAGCAACCCCAGCTTATGATTCAGCCGCCAGTTCAAA